>NC_139946.1:51500943-51575943 GCF_963454915.1 Gymnoscopelus microlampas | reverse complement strand
CAAAAATGTTAATGTAAAACAGCACAGTTACATTTAAAATACTTTGTCTAAAAGGTCTGTTCAAAAAAGTCCTTGCGGTCTTGCTTCCCTTGAGGTCCTTGGTATTCAATTCAATACCAATTCATAGACACAATATAGTGGCACTGTCAGAAACTGCAAGGTTCATTTCCCCTCCGCTCCACAAGGAGACACCACGATGGGATTCAGACTGGTACCTGTGGTGGTGACCTCACTTCCTCCCACTATAAAAGCAGGACTGGATTCCCATTCTCCCCTTGTCCTTTGTTTCCAAACACATGCGGCCGGCCTGTGTGTTTGCCGTGTGCTGCCCATGTTCTGATGTTTGCCATGCGTCTGTTACACCTGGTATAATGTAAGTTCCAGTGTTTTACTTCTAGTGATGTGGATTATATGATTATATTGAAGAATTGATGAATTTGAGTTATGTGGATATTTAGATGTGTTTAATATTATGAAGTAAATACTTGGCCTATTATTATTTTGATGATATACCTTAATGTATATAATATAATTTAAAGGCCATATTTATGTTTGATATTTCATCTGGCATGATATTATAATTTGTTTCTTTGAGTCTTTGTTTAGAACCATGGCATCATCATGAAACCCAATGTCAACACTATTCATCATTATCCGGCTAAAATAAACTGGATATTTGATTGCAACCTTTGTTTCCTGGTGGTTTGTGGCTCCAGTATGAACTTTAAAACCTAACAGGCACATATAGTGGCATATATAGTGGCACCAACAGTTCAAATATCAACACAAGAATACAGAACAAATAACACTATGTACAAACAAAATAAAAAAATGCAGGAAAAAAAATAATGCTATATGTACAAAATGAGGCGGGGGGGGGGGTCGTCTGTCTAACGGGAAAAAGGTACTACCTCCTTTTTTGGCCTCCCGAAAGGTGAATTTTCAGCGCAGTATGAAACCTTTGACAGTCATTGTCACATGACTCATGACATAATTGGTGGAATAAAAAAAACGTCTGCAACAAACAGTGACATTTGTAGCATTTTTGGCACCGCCGGGTTTCTAAATTAAACATGAAACAAAGCACTTTTGGCCGTGCATCGTTTAGAGACCCCTCAATGTGTGATTCAAATGTGGTGTCGATCGGCACAACCTTTGGAAGGCAATTATGGCCAGTCAGAGTGGAATATGAATGCTCTGAATGACACATGCTGAACATGTGACTCCAGAGATAACGAGATAGTGTAGCGATTTGTGTGAGTTTTGGACAAAATCTGTAGGAATACAGTACTAGCAGTATGAAGTACTGTAGTAGTACGGTTCAAGAGTTATAGGCCAAAGCGGTCAGGTATAGTGCCACCATGAGGCCCATTTGAAGTGTGTGCGTTGTGAGCTTGTACTGTAGATCTGCTATTTTCAAACATTTTAGTACTTTTACTTTTGGTACTTTAAGTACATTTTGATACCAATACTTTTGTACTTTTACTCATTTTTAATTCCGGACTTTTTTTTTACTTCGACATTGCAGTATTGATACTTTTACTTAAGTAAAGCATTTGAGTGCTTTTTCCACCACTGCCTATTGGCAGTGTGCAAGAAATGTTTGACTCCGATCGGTCCAGCAGTTTCAGAGATTCGCTGCACACACACAGACACACAGACAGACAGACAGACACACACACAGACAGACAGACAGACTCTCTAGCCATTCAGCTACTGCCACCAACATGAGCAGAGTAGGGAACTAGTAGTATTTGTGTTGGGTAAGTGGTCAGATGCCTGACACAATGGCCTGTCAGAGATACAAACCTGCACAATGTCAAGTCACACTGCTTTTATCTGCCTGGCTGAGTGTTGTGCTCCCTAACCACCTACACATGTGTTTGTTTGTTTATTGGTGAAAGGTCATGACTAGTAGGGTTCAGTGTTCACCTTATCCAACAGAAAATATTATTTTAGATGTTTAAGCAGATACATATTTTAGTGTGCTGATTACGTTTACAATGAGTAATACACCGTCTGGGTGTCATCTTGAATGAGATTCAAATCGGAGTAGTTCTGTAATTAAAATCAGCTGTGTTTGGAGGAGTGTGAGCTATGGGAATCACACAGGTGAACGAAATTAAGATGAATTTATATCGTTATATCGAAAGTTGATCTATGTCATCACGCAGCACGTTTTCGTTTACAGGAAGTAATTAAGGTTGGCTTTATAGGGACTTTTGATTTAAAAAAAATGTTTTAAAGCAGGGGTCTTCAACGTTTTCAGGCCAAGGACCCCCTAGCTGAGAGAGAGATGAAGCAGGGACCCCCTACTCTATATTGTATAACATTGTGTTTCAGATTGAATTTTCTTTTTACTTAGTCTGCTCTTTTTCCCCTCTACACCTATAGCCTCTTTGCCAAAAATAGCCGATCTACAAGCTCTCAACGCCTCGCAGCGCGAGGCGTTGAGAGCTTGTAGATCTGCTATTTTCGGCTAAGAAAAGGAATTTTAGGGTTCAAGTGTTTAAAGTAAAAAAAAACTATCACACAAAGATTTGGCGGACCCCCTATAGTAGCTCTGAGGACCCCCTAGGGGTCCCGGACCCCCTGTTGAAGACCCCTGTTTTAAAGGCATCTATTGTTAGGTATGCCCATATGATGACCACGGATATGCTCTAAAATTGTGAAAAACATATTTTTCATTTGACTAGGTCTTTAAGGCAGGATCTAAGAACAGTCAATTGTCTTTGACGTTGCAGGGCAAATGTCATGTCATGTGACAGTGTGAGGGCCAATCCCGTACCAGTCCTGCACGGCGTTGAAGGACTCTTCGTTGGTGATGTCATACATGAGGATGAAGCCCATGGCTCCTCTGTAGTACGCTGTAGTGATGGTTCTGTAACGCTCCTGACCCGCTGTGTCCTGTAATACACATAAACATGTTATTAATATACACACATATATACACACACAGCTGTAGTGATGGTTCTGTAACGCTCCTGACCCGCTGTGTCCTGTAATACACATAAACATGTTATTAATATACACACATATACAGTATAGACACACAGCTGTAGTGATGGTTCTGTAGTGCTCCTGACCCGCTGTATCCTGTAACAAACGTACATGTCATTGATATACACACATACGCACACACACACACACACACACACACACACACGCACCCACACACCCATAAACAACCTGTGGTTGTTTTGAAGCAACAGACGACTGTCCATCACTACATTTCACGGTTACTCTGACAGCCATGTTTATGCCTCCTCTCTCTCTCTCTCTCTCTCTCTCTCTCTCTCTCGCTCTCTCGCTCTCTCGCTCTCTCGCTCTCTCGCTCTCTCGCTCTCTCGCTCTCTCTCTCTCTCTCTGATGAGGAGGTTATGTTACAGCCTCTGGGCCCTAATGAATGCTCAGGGAATTAAACCCTTCCTGATACCCAACACTGTGTGTGTGTGTGTGCGCGCCTTGGGGCAGTGGACCTACCTACCTGCTATACCACTCGCCTTGTCACGATGTGTGTGTATTCACTATTCATTTTACTATGAAGTATATACTGTACGTAGGGCTGAAATGGTTAACATGTTGCAATGTGACTTTGGGAGCTTCTAGATCTGCTATTTTCGCTGAATATTCGCCCCAGAATATGGCCACTAGGGTTCATGTGGTTAAATGCATCTATTATTTCCTCGTAAGATAATTTGACATTATGTTCTGTTGGTGGTCTGTTTTAGATGCTGAAGATTTGTTGTTTGAGGACTCTGCACCTCCTGCTACAAGGACATCAGTTTCCTCTTGGGAGAAATAAATCTCAAAGTTCTACGACTATGACTTCTTCTATGACTCTGTGGAAATGACCAGTACACCTGAGTGCAGCACTGCTCATCAAAAGCAATGAATTCAAGTTGTCATTTAAGTGGTCGTTTGATTGAAGTGCTTCACACTGGTCTGTCTCAGAGGACACATGTGTGTGCTCAACAGGGGCAGTGTGTAGTGCATTGTTCACAGAGAATTGGCAAAATGACTTAGAACTAACAAGCCCATTATTGTTTTTAATATTTAGTCCTAAAAATGCCATTATGAGCTACAGTACGTTTAGCCGTAAGAGACAATGTTACTCTACAACACCCCGTTTTTACACTTTTAACCACTTAGGCCCTGTGTCGGCTACTTATACGAGGTCACAACACATCACAATGCGACGTGGGTTGTGAGCTTGTAGATCGCTATTTTGACACACACAAAAATCAAGATTTTTTAAAATGTTCCCAAACTAGGAAATCATGTGGATAAACAGTAAGCAATACAACAGTAATACACCTCTTACACTACGCTGACAGGGTGACTTGTTTCACCAGTGTCTCTCATGTCTCTTGCTATTCTCCACTCAGCCACCAGATGGCCTCAGACTTTCCCTATAGTTTCCCCATCACCGGACTGCCCCTCCCGTTCCACACACACCTGTCCCCATTTCTGATCTGCAGTCCTGCAGTCACCTGAACCTCAGGTCCCAATCTATCTAGACCACGATAATTATACCATCTCACTTCCTCTGCTCCCTGCCACCATGTGTTACATGTCTGCTTCTAGTTACGTCTCTGAGCCTGTGTTTATGTTTTGTTTCTAGTTACATGAGCCCCATCTCAGACCCTCTAGTTACCTGTAGACCCTGTATGTACGTATGTTTTGTTTCGGGTTACATGCAGTCCCATCTCAGACCCTGTATGTTTTGTTTCTTGTTACATGAGTCGTCTCAGACCCTGTATGTTTTGTTTCTAGTTACCTGAGTCCCGTCTCAGAACCTATGTTAATGTTTTGTTTCAGGTTACGTGAGTCCCTTCTCTGGACCCTGAGGGCACGTTCAGCCCTGACAAAACGCAGAAAAATGTTTAAACTATTTAAGATATGTATAAATAACCCCCCCCCCCCGCCCCGGGGAAAACAGAACCCTTAAAGAAGCAGAGCCCCCTGGTGGGGCATACCAGGTTACTTGCAGTGACACTGACAGCAAGAGGAATAACAGTGAATGAGGAATGTGTTTGAATACAAGCTGAAATGGCTTTTCACAACCATATCATGACTTATTGCACAGCTTGGTTGAATGCTTGATTCTGATTGGCCAATCACTGAATTCAGCGGTCTGTTATTTTTTAATAATGACTGCTGAGCTCAATAACAGACCGCTGTCTAATCAAAGACTCAGAGCACCTGGCTCATATCAATCTGCGTCGTTTAATTTTAAACCCTATCCAACATGGCAGCTATGTAAACATGCAATGTCATTTACAGCTAAACATTGCTTACAAGAATTGTGAGAAATAGACAATGCAGTGACCGAAAATTGATTCTATTTAATCAAAACTTCCCGTTGTTTTCCGAGGCGACCGTGTTGCACTGGACGCACCTGGCATAAATGTATGGAATATTTGTATTACTGTAAGCAATGAAATCCTTCGTTTTGTAGTTACTTTTGGTCAATGAATATATTTCTTTATTAGCCGTGTAATAAGCAGGATAATCAATGGGGAGCAGTCAATTTTCAATTTCAACCTTTTGTGTTTTTTTTGTAAATAAATAATACCTTACTTGATTACACTACGGCATCATACAAAAGTAGCAGATCTACAAGCT
The DNA here is from genome assembly GCF_963454915.1 of Gymnoscopelus microlampas. NCBI lineage: Eukaryota > Metazoa > Chordata > Actinopteri > Myctophiformes > Myctophidae > Gymnoscopelus > Gymnoscopelus microlampas. The sequence goes on along the minus strand of NC_139946.1, from coordinate 51,570,315 downwards.
CGAAACACGGCTCGAAAAAAGCACACACTCATAAATTCCTCTTTATGGAATTTGAGAAGCACACACTCGTTCCTCTTTGTGGAATTTACACAGTATATGTCCTACTGTATGGACTGATTTGACCTCTGTCATGCCTCACCACTCTGTAAGCATTGCTCCTTCTGTCAGAGAAGTGATATTATTGTAACAGGTAACGGGTCTCCCCTTCCCTCCAGCTCTGAACAGAAAATAACATTTCAGGTCGGCATACCAATTTTATCAAATCAGGAGAGAACTCATAGCATGGATACAGGATATTGGATGGAAAAGAGACCACACAAAATTGGAGCTGGATCAACTCTAAAATTGAAGCTTATATAAAATGAGCTTTGTGGGGCTCTCTCTCGTCATTGGATGAAAATTGTAACCCATCTGAAAATGTATTTTGTGTTTATTTAAGAGCTGGAGAGACGGAGAGTCGAGACTCCTGTTACTGAACAAACACGCAATAGCAATGATTACTATCAGAATATAGAACTTTAACAAAAAACCTAAAATATCACCAAAATATAATTTACAGCACATTTAATAAATCCTTTGACTACAGTGCAGACTACAGTGTTTAACTTGGTATTGCAAAGCATCATGTACAGAGTCATAGAGGTGGGGGAGGGGAACAGCACGTGTGTGTGTGTGTGTGTGTGTGTGTGTGTGTGTGTGTGTGTGTGTGTGTGTGTGTGTGTGTGTGTGTGTGTGTGTGTGTGTGTGTGTGTGTGTGTGTGTGTGTGTGTGTGTGTGTGTGTGTGTGTGTGTGTGTGTGTGTGTGTGTGTGTGTGTGTGTGTGTGTGTGTGTGTGTGTGAGTGTGAGGAGGTTATATCCACTCAGCGATGTGTAGTAGTAATGGGGGAGGGGAGCGGTGCCAAGTCATAGGCTCCTTGCGCTGTGATTGGCCAATTCTGTTCCTTACCGGAGGCAGGCCTGAGAAAGGCTGACAACAGAGCTAGCTCACACTGCCAGAGCACACACGTGCGCACACACACGCACGCGCGCACACGCACACGCACACACACAGTCACACACACGTGCGCGCGATCAAAGAAACAGGACTCTGCATCCGCCGTGCTACAAGGATGCTCTGCTGCAGTGTGGGTTGGTCCATCCTGGACCAAGCATTCCACCAAAATAGCAGATCTACAAGCTCACAACGTGTCGCGGTGTGACGCGTTGTGAGCTTGTAGATCTGCTATTTCACAGCATGAACATCTTTTCAGATCAGTGTTGCTGACAGCCTGACACAGACAAATCTCCTGGTTTGTCTTGGGGGCAGCAGTGGCTCAGGAGTTGGTTCTATCTGTCGCTTGGGAATCGCAAGGTTGCCGGTGCGATCCCCGGCTCCCCCTCGGTTAGTGTCACACAGTGTCCTTGAGCAAGACACCCTCTTAACTGCTCCCGATGAGCAGGTTGGTGCCTTGCATGGTCTCCTCTGCCGTCAGTGTGTGAATGTGATGCACATAGTATGAAGACACTTCATACAATGTTTCACGCTATGAGTGCTGCGCTATGAGCTTGTAGATCTGCTATTTTTGAATAGCCAAGCAAAGAAATCTAAAATGACAGAGATGCATTCCCGGATTGAATGGGTTAATGATCAATCGATCGATTGTGTTCCCGGCTTGGATCAACAAATTGTTGTTAATAATAATAACAATAATAATAATTTGGTCCCCACTCCTTGGGGTGTTTTTTGTCACTGTATATTTGCACATACGTGAAATTTGTCCTCAGCATTTTACCATCCAAGCTGCAGTGAGCAGACAACCATTGGTTGCAGCGCTCAGGGAGCAGTTATGGGATAAAGGTCTTGCTCAGGGACACTTCGACACATGGCAGAGGCCTGGAATCGAACCTGGGAACTTTGCCTTCCCAAGCGGGAAAATCTGAAGTGTTTTGGCAATTATTTGGGGGCCCACTTGTAATAGTATCGGCTCACAGGTTGTGAATCACAGCTCTGTGAGAAAGAAGCTCTTACCCAGATCTGTAGTTTGATTCTCTTGTCGTTCCTGTAGATGGTCTTCACTTTGAAGTCGATGCCCACCGTGCTGACGAAGGCCGGCGTGAAGGAGTCGTCCGCGTAGCGGAACAGGAAGGAGGTCTTGCCCACGCTGCTGTTGCCGATGATCAGGATCTTGAACATGTAGTCAAAGTTCTGGTCCGAGGCCTCCTTCTGGCCGTAGGTGGCTGTTGCTGAGGCCATCTGAGGGGAGGAGCATTTTAGACGGGAACGTTATGGCTTCAGTCAGAGACATGGATGTGGGACTGTTTCTGATATACGCACACACGCGCACGCGCACGTGCGCGCACACACACACACACACACACACACACACACACACACACACACACACACACACACACACACGCACACACACACGAGAAGTACATCCTCTGCATTTAACCCTTTAAGGTCTGAGGCCGATTCTACAAATACCTTTTAAATCAGTAGCTCTGTAAAAAAAATGCAGATGTACAAGCTCGCAGCGCTGTGAGCTTGTAGATCTGCTATTTTTGAGAACCGCTGTTCCTAAGAGTTTTCTGAGAAAAATATGTTGCTAGATAGATACGTTTTTTTTAAAAGATATTTTGGATGGGGGGGGGGGGGTTCTGCCTGTATTTATAGTGGAAAGTAGAGATTGACAGGAAACGGGGAGAGAGAGATGGGAAGAGACATGCAGCATAGATCGTCGGGAACGGGACTCAAACCCGCAATGCGCTGTCAGGCTGCATCATAGCATAGGTGCCCGGACCTCTACGCCAGCAGTCCGGGCCCGGTTTTCATGAGTGTAACCCATCCCGACGTCCCATTTGTACTTGAATGTGCCTCAGTGTTGTACCGGAAATACAACATGACAACGTGTCGCACTGGCAACGCATTCTCATATTGTAGATTGGATATTTTCGTATAAATCAGCTTTGACCAATTATAGGAGCAGTGAGCAGCTGCTGAACAGATAGAGCTCCAAGGCCGGTGGTGCCTGGCTCATGGGCACATGTCATATTGCGTTGCTGTCGGGCAGAAACCTCTTATCTCCATATTCTAACTTTTTGTGATTTTTCGTAAATCAAAGTCCTACTTGATCATGCTACAGCATCACCCAAATGTATCAAAAGTAGCAGTTCCACAAGCTCGAGCTTGTAGATCTGCTACTTTTCCTGTTTTGAATTTTAATCCTGAAAACAGTTTTGGACATATAAGGTTTCCACCCGACGGAGACGATATCTTTTGGTGTGTGAGGAAATGCTTATGAACTTGCACAACTCCAACACAGAAAGGCCTCCAGTCCAGTCTCAACCCTGGACCTTCTGGCTGGGAGGCCACAGTGCTGCTAAACCAGTGGTTCTCAAACTTTGTTTGTTTACAATAGGCTCTATGCACAGCAGCCATATTGGGAAGGAATTGGGCCCCTTCCTTACTTCCTTCACCGGTGTTACCAATGATACTAATTAAGGCTCTGTTCCATTTAGTGTGGCACAGTGATTGTCTTATTTTCAAGGACCCCCATAACTCTGAGAGTGTACAAATGGAACCAAATGGACCCGTGAGGGTCCATTTGGTTCCATTTGTACACTCTCAGAGTTACACACCCACCATAAGGGGCCATTTGGGAACCAAAATGGAGTGTTTCTAGTGAGCCAACATGCACAATATCAGCACCCTGACCAGAATGGAACAGAGCCTTCATTAGTATCATTGGTAACACCTGTGAAGGAAGTAAGAAGAGGCCCAATTTCTTTCCAATGTGGCTGCTGTGCATAGAGCCTATTGTGGGTAGAAAGTTGACATGTATTAAATGTTTGCCTGGCCTGTGATGATATTATGTTTCCCGCGACAGATGATTTTAGATTAGTTGAGTTGACGCTGTAACAAAAAAATGGCCTTTCTGAGAACATTGACGTTTTGGCAGCAGTTTGACTAAAGAGAATGGGGGAGGGGGTGATCAGCTATCAGCAGAACACAGCTGGGTTATAAACCATCAGTCACCACGACAGACTGGAGGTCAGGCACAGAGGTCCTTTATCATGTCAATGTTTGGAAAGATGATACTGGTTGTCACGGTTACCCCGTTGCCACCTCTCCCGCCCTGACCAAGCAAAGCAAACAACTCATTTGGAAGGGACAATGGTGACTGACAAATCACATTCAAGGTTGTCTCACTTTACCATTTACAATGTAGGCATCTAGCAGACGTTCTTATCCAGGAGTGACTTACGAGTGTGAGATTGGAATGAGCAGAGTGAGCGTGAACTCCAGTCAATATACAACGAGGTAAATAACAGTGGTGGGAAAAGTACTCACATTCTTTACTTCAGTAAAAGTATCAATGCTGCAATGTGGAAATACTCTGTTACAAGTAAAAGTCCCGGAATTCAATTATTATTATTTTTTAAGTACAGAAGTATTGGTATAAAAATGTACTCAAAGTACCAAAAGTAGAGAGTACTCATTATGCAGAATGTCCCATTTCACAACTTTTCAAATGTATAAATCTTTTGGAAATAGCAGATCTACAAGCTGAGCTTGTGAAATCTGCATTGTAGCCATGTATTGGTCAATCGCTAACAATCAAAAGAGATGGTGACAAGAAAGGATACAGGGGTGTGCTAGGGCAGTGGTTCTCAACCTGCGTCAAGCATTGGCCAAATTGTAAATAATATAAGAAAGAGGCAAACATTTTGAAAATAGCAGATCTACAAGCTCACAACGCCTCGCCTTGCTAGGCGTTGTGAGCTCGTAGATCGGCTATTTTCACAATATATCTTGGTGGAACCGAGTCAAACAAAATTGAATGCCTACAATTCCAAGTGCTTGTCAGGGTGGGGGGCTGGATCATTTTGGAGGGTCATGGCCTGAAAAGGTTGAGAACCACTTTGCTAGGGGGGGACGAGGTGGAAATCTGAAGTGGTGAGTCTTCAGATTATGGCGGAAATGTTGGAGTGAGTGAGTCTGCAGTTCTGACTAAGATGGGGAGTTTATTCCACAGTTTGGGAGCCAGGAGGAGGGACAAGAGTCTAGGGTGTGTGGAGTCTCCAGACATCTTACATAATAGCAGGGGCGGAACGGCCATTCACTGTGCGTACGACACGACACGACACCCTCACTCTCACAGATCCGTGATTTCATATCCCCCACTTTTTGAAAAAATAAAAAATACATATATTTTTTGATAATAAATTGGTAAAATCAGGCAAAAATAAGAATTAAATAACCTAACCCTAACCCTAAAACCGAAATAAAGTAAACAAAACATGAAAAAAACTAACAAAATCGGCCCCAAAAACGCACAGTTTTGAAAATACAGAATTTGTTTACATTTGACAGTTACAAATGTTTTTCACGCTTTTTCAAAAATAGCAGATCTACAAGCTCATAGCACGGCACTCGGTGCCGCGCTATGAGCTTGTATATCTGCTATTTTTGAATAGCCAAAGTGTAGGGTATAGTCCACCGAAAGTCCATCCCCCCCACCTTCTGAGAGCCTGTGATGTCCCTGCATAATAGAGCCAGTGCCAGAGACACGACGTTTCCCCCCCATAGCAATTACTTGGTGACGGTGGCAAGGAAAAACTCCCCTTTAACGAGAAGAAACGTCAAGCAGAACCAAGCTGTAGGGTTGGAGGCCATCTTGACCTTAATGGTCAAGCCAGCCCTCATGCCAAAAAGAGAAGGTTTGGATTTACATTGATTTCCTAAATGTTTGAATGAAACCATTTTTGCTGAGTTTACAACAGATTTTGATCTGTAAGATAACCATGAGCATAATGCATGGTCTTTTTTTTTGCCTAATACAATATTAAATCAATCACAAAATACCATACTTTTCTGCAGCATTTAAAATAAGATTTAGCCATTTGACTATTTACAGCAAGCATTTCCAAATGTTTTTTATGTACTCTTTGGTCTCTTTGGATAGAAATGTTCTCAGTTTTGGCTGTTTTCTGAGGGTTCTTTTAATTTAGACGAGTCGTTTAGTTGGTTACAAAATCATTGTTTAAACGTCTCAGTGAAATGACTTGCTGCGCACATCTTTCTTTCTTTATTTCTTTCTTTCTTTCTTTACTACTACAACTTATCCTCACACTCTGTCAAGAGGCTCAGCAATGCAGTTTTTAAAACAAGAAGAAAAAAAAACCTTTAGGGCACGGCCAGCCACACCGCACTTTTATTTTACCTCTGGGGCGGAATCTGACAATGCTTTGTCAATGCAAATGTGTGGATTCATGGTCTTGCGGATTTTTTCCAAGAATCCACACATTTGCATTGACAAAGCATTGTCAGATTCCGCCCCAGAGGTAAAATAAAAGTGCGGTGTGGCCGTTACAATACATATCTCTGTGAGGATCTTTTTTCTCTCGTTTTTCTCCCACACTGACATACCTGAAGAATAAGTACAGGTCAAGGTTGGAGCCAGAAAATGACGAGGCTCTGTCCCTGTACACCACCATGAATAGACACACTCTGTGCAACTCAAGAAAAAGCCTCATCATCTTAATCCATTAAGACCGGGAACGCATCTGTGTCATTTTAAGATTTCTTTGGCTATTCAAAAATAGCAGATATACAAGCTCATGGTGCGGCACCGAGTGCCGCACCATGAGCTTGTAGAACTGCTATTCTTTTGAAAAATCTTGGAAGATCTGTGCAAAATGAAATCTTTGAATATATATACATATATGTGTTGTTATTATTTTTTACTTCGATCTGTGCTTCTGGGGGTCCCTGCCTGGAACAACATATTCAGATATGAGGGTCTGTGGCCAAATACATATCATTTGGGGGGTCCTTGACATGGAAAAGTTGGAGCACCACTATATATATATACGATATAGCAACATACTGTTAGGATTTGGAAACCATTTTTAGATATGTATTTGGAAACGGACCCCCCCCATCTCAAAATGTTTTGTCCCAGGGACCCCCCAGAAGCAAAGCTTTGAGTTACAAATGTTCGCTTTAAAATATATATATATATATATTCAAAGATTTGCACACATTTTCATGATTTTTCAAAAAAATAGCAGATCTACAAGCTCATAGCGCGGCACTCGGTGCCGCGCTATGAGCTTGTAGATCTGCTATTTTTGAATAGCCCAAAGAAATCTTAAAATGACACAGATGCGTTCCCGGATTGAATGGGTTAATAAACTGGAATATTCCGGTTTGGTTCAAAAAGTGGGTTTTGATATATTTTCAGTTAAACTGCCCAGCCTGCTGTTATTATGTCACCACGCAGAGCCTCGATACGTCATCAATGCCACAGAGACGGACAGATGTGAGGCCACCTTCTACAACCCCCACCCCACCCCGCCCCCCCCACCCCCGCCTGTCCCTGCTGTCCTCATACGTGTGTTTATGTCACCGCTGTGCCTGTGTCCCTGTTTAACTGTCCCAAAGGGAACACATCAAATCTACATTTTATTACCGCTTGTCCAGTGGTGGGAAAAAGTACTCAAATGTTTTACTCAAGTAAAAGTATCAATACTGCAATGTAGAAGTACAGTAAAAGTCTGGAATTATAAAATAGGGTTAAAGTGGTTAATGTATGTTTTATAAAGACATAATTTATATCTGTAAAGTAACTACTGACTAAAGTTTTCAAATAATTGTAGTGGAGTAAAAGTACAATATTTGCCTCTGAGATGTAGTGGAGTAGAAGTAAAATTAGAAATTGGAAATACTCCAGTAAAGTAAAAGCACCTCAAAATTGTACTTAAGTAAATGTACTTAGTAATAATCCATTCATTGCTGGGTTTGCTCTGCAGTCAACCAAGACTGTTAGTTGATTAGTCTTTTCATTTTTTCGTCATAGTTTTATGTGCCTTTTTTTCCCACTGCCTGCCGAGTGGAATTATTTCTCTGGTAAACTCTAGATATAAACCCTTTCATTCTGCCAGTCTGCATGGCCCACAATGATAACAAGCGCCCCAGGGCTTTTTATGTTATCATTTTCGCTTTGTTTCGTTTTGTTTTTACTGTGCTGCCATACTGTTTTCAAACAATATATCTCTGCTGTCGCCGGGCAGAAACCAGCTATGTCCAGAATATAAACTTTTCAGAAACATTTTTTTTAGAACAACACAACACTGCCTCATCAAAGTTAGTATGGTGACTTTACTGTCATCACTTTACCCAAATACAGCTCAAGTGGAGTTAGCCGCGCTATGAGCTTGTAGATCTGCTATTTTTGAAAAATCGTGAAAATGTGTGCAAATCTTTGAATATATATATATTTTTAAAGCGAACATTTTTAACTCAAATCTTTGCTTCCGGGGGTCCCTGGAACAAGATATTTTGATGGGGGTCTGCGGCCAAATACATATAATTGTGGGGGTCCTTGACATGAAAAAGATTGAGCACCACTGATATAGAAACATACGTTTTTCAGAATACTGTTGAGATTTAGGAGACCTGTAGAATCGCCTCAGGTCTCAATGGGTTAAAAAATAACAAAAATAACAGATCTACAGTACACGCCATCAATGCATCGTGATCTTCTACAAGAGTCACATTGTAGAGCTTGTGAGCCAAATAGATCGGCTATTTCCGCAATTTTTTTAAGTAGGGCTTAAGAGTTTGAACAGTTCCTCATTTTGTTATAGGTGACCCCACTGGATCCCCCTCAAAGACCCCTTCGGGGGTCCGCGGACCCCACATTGAGAGGCACAGTTCCAACAGGTCCAGTGTGTGTCCAGTGGGACTCAAGGACTCTGCAGCAAGCAGACTCTATTTTTAGCTCCGTATCTGCACTCAGCTGCCTGGAACAGCACAACTCTCATGGATCACAGGAACACAAACAAAACAAGCTCTCTGTCTGTCTGTCACGGCACGACACAGGCTGTGTCCATTATCTGTGGTGGGAGAAGAACTCTGATCAATGTATCCATACCACAATGTAGGAATACTCTGTTCACAAGTCAAAGCCCTGTTTTAAACCAGTAAGACCAGAGGCCCATTCTACAAATGTCTTCTAAATCCTAACAGTTTCCTGAAAAACGTATCAGTGGTTTCGTGTCAAGGACCCCCAAAATGATATGTATTTGGCCACAAAATATTTTGTTCCAGGGACCCCCAGAAGTGAAGATTTAAGTAAAAAATGTTTGCTTTAAAAATATGTACTCAAAGATTTGCAGAACTGTTCACGATTTAAAAAACAGATCTACAAGCTCATAGCGCGGCACGAAGTGACGCGCTATGAGCTTGTATGTCTGCTATTTTTTAATAGCAGACACAGACAATAAACGACACAGATGTTTTCCCGGATTGAAATGGTTAAAACAATACAATAGTATTGTTTTATGTTATTGCTCTGTATTGGCAATAGTGTAGAGCACCGAAGTCTGACGCATCCCACGCATCCTACGCATCCTACCTGGGTCGCGTTTTTTTCCCCCCATTCTGAATCCCCATAGACGTGTTTAATATCGCGTCAAATAAGAACTGTGTTCCAAAAATAAACAAATGACCCCGGCGGTTTGACTCTTATGGATATGAAGCATCAACTGACAGTGAGAAAACGATAATGTTACTTCTGCCAAATTAGTTAAATTTTCGCCAGAAACAGACTGTCTCAAATATGAGTGACTGACTATCATAAACGATACAAAGCCACCTCCCTGAGACAGTTTGTTTATTTTTGGACCACAATTCTTATATGAGACGATTCTAAGATGACCCAATGTTATTCTCCATAGAGAAATTACTTCCGCGACCCAGGGGATGAACGAGTGACAGGACTTCTGTACTCTATTGCCATCAAAATGTACTTGAGGCCTAATATGTAACAGCACATTTAAAAAAAAAAAAACATTTTGTTCACTCAAAATGTCTCTCTACACCAGCAGTTGTCAGCCACAGGAGTAGTGTGGTGTTTACATGCAGAAACACACCCTGCAGTTGCTGTATTTGGGTGTTATCACTGTTTGTTTTGGTAGACGCCTTGCCTAGACGGGATGTTTTTGGTCTCCGTCAAAAACAAACAGTGAAAACACCAAATACAGTGACAGGGCAATGGGTTTCTTTCTGCAGGTAAACACTACCACACTACTCCATTGGCTGATGACTAAATTATTTAGTGTTTTGTTATGTAAACACATGGAAAATTACGTACTATGCCTTTAAAGTACCAACAGTAAGTACTCATCATCCTATAATTCTACAAAGCTCTGTCTGTTTGATTGTCCCCAAAATCTCTTCTGCCCGGTTCTCCTCAATGGCTGGAGCAATTGATCTGCATTTGTACACAGCCATTGACCATTACCATGTGCACAGCGAAGCCTGTTTTTCCTTAGCATTTATTTGGCGTTTTTGTGTTCGCTGGCTCCCGGGTTGCCAAATCATGTGCGTGCAACAAGCGCCGGTGTTGCCACATCCGTGAAACAAGCGGACCATCCGTGAAACAAGCGGACCATGACGCACTTTGGGTGCTCATATCCCCCGACGGGTATGGTCTAGTATACACTACAGAATGTCCCATTTCACAGGTGTTTTAAAAAAAGTTTCAGAGCTTGTAGATCTGCTATTTTTGAATAGATGAGGTATAATATGCTTAATAGGTTTATGTGTGTTTTGTTCTAATATTGTAAATCTACAAAGTAAAAAAAAGAAAAGTACAATATTTGCCTCTGAGATGGAGTGGTATTGAAAAGTGAAAATACTCAAGTAAAGTAAAAGTATACCTCAAAATTGCACTTATTACAGTACTTGAGTAGAAGTAACTAGTTGCTTTCCACCACCGTGTGCTATCGGTTTACACACGAAGCAGAGCGCACGGCGCTGCTCCTTAAATAATGGAGGAGTCCCAGCCTATACACAGTGTGGCCTAGCCTAGTGTTTCTCAACACACTGTTAATGTCTGTTACGCAAGCAGCATGACTGGCATTTCCTGGTGCCAGTTAAGCATCTCGCCACCAACGTTTACACTGACAGCCAGTAGCAACATCATCATCATCATCATCATCATATCGTTGTTATCGGCAGTGGTGGATAGTAACTAAGTACATTTAGTTGAGTATTTCCAATTTCCAATACTTTTACTTCTACTCCACTACATCTCGGATCCAGATATTGTACTTTTACTCCGCTTTCAAGTTTATTTGAAGACTTTAGTTATTCGTTACTTTGTAGATTTTGATTATTATCACAAAACATACATTAACCACTTCAGCTCTGCATACATTTCGGCCATTTGAAAATAGCCGATCTACAAGCTCACAATGCGTCGCGATGCGACGCATTGTGAGCTTGTAGATCTGCTATTTTTAAAAGATATTCATACATTTGAAACTTGAAACGGGACATTCTGCATAATGACTGCTTTTACTTTTGGTACTTTAAGTCCATTTTGATGCCTGTACTTTTGTGCTTTTACTCAAGTACATTTTGAATTCCGGGCAGAAACCTCTTCTCTCCATATTCTAATTTTTCGTGTTTTGTCGTAAACAAACGCCCTACTCGATCGTACTGCAGCGTCTTCGATCGTATTACAGAGCTTGTAGATCTGCTACTTTTTCTGTTTTGAATTTTAATCCTGAAAAGTAACAGCTTTGGACGTAAGAGGTTTACACCCGTCAGAGACATGAAACAGTTAGAGCCACGGTACTCAACACGAGGCCATGCTTCGTTTCTTTGAGGCCCTTTATTGTCTATTATTAATACTCCCAGTAAAAAATATGATTGTTCTCCGTGCATTGAGGACAAATCATTAAATCACGACAAAGGCCAATCATAAACATTCATGATTAAAAGGACATGTCAACAAACAGGAGGAGTCATTTGCTTTTATGGAGGTAAACAACACGCCAGCAATGTGCCATGCATCTTGGCAAAGGAGAAAAAAGGGCGTTCTGATTATATTTTCCATTCTCTGATTTATTGCAACAGCATTCCTGTCCACATTCTGTTCTGTTCACATGTTGTGAATAAAGGCTACTAATTTTGTAACTTAATCATGTCATATTATGACAAACGTTTTGCCTTATAGAGTAAAATATGGATGTTTTTTTATGTGTTTCCCTAATTGTGGACTAGTTGTGTACTGCAGTTTGTTACAAAAAAGAGAGACAAAGGACGTCCGGAGAGACGGCAACCCAGGGCGGAGAGGGTTAGCAGCCCAAACCACTTCTTCTGTGAGGAAGAAGTAAGCTACAGAGCAGCGCTACCACAAGTATGCTACTGTGGTAAAACCTGCGAGTATCAAGGGTTTAAAAATCCATCAAAGCAGAATGAGACGTTTGACTGGCCAGGGCCAACGACGACACAACGCACAGAAGTCACTTTTGGTAAGACGAAGGAGGAGCCATGCAGGCCCGGAGGCAACTCACACAGTGCCCAGAGCCTCCTAGTGTCACCAACACCTGCTGCTAACATCTCACCAGCCCTACCACCGTGGTAGGGCTGGTGAGATGTTAAACCACCCTATAAGCCCCCAAGAGACAGTGGGGGCAGTAGCATGCCACTTGGACACAGTCCGGGGTCTGATCAGCCTCGGTATAGGGTCGCCTGGAGGAGGGTGTCTGTTGCAAGACCCGAAACACCCAGTGACTCCAGGAAACAACACTGATGATGTGTCCAAGTTTGTGCATCAGTAGATGTTTTGTTAACTACAAAAAAAACACTTTTTTTAAACATCAGTGAAATGAGTCACTGGGCACTTCCCTAATCCATGTGGCTCCAAACCAAAGAACTAAAAATGTTAAAGCTGCACCGCAACTTTCCTCTTCTACCCCGGATTTGAACCCGTTTTCCTGTGCAAGTGCTGAAATGTTAACCATTGAGCTAATAGAGCCTGCTTGCTTGCTCAGGGGATAAATTGAATCTTGATCATCGGGTCAAAATTCGTGTCAGATCCTGTGTCTAGGTGAGACATGACCTTTGACACGATCTAAATGTCTCAATAGAAGAGCGGGCAGACAAAAGACAACCGCCCCAATTGTATAAGTTACACTTCGTGCCGCGCTGCGAGCTTGCAGATCTGCTATTTTTGAATAGCCAACATTTAAATAAAGTTGTTAAAATGAATGTGATGCTAGCTACATTAACTACATTTGTTGGGGACCCCCTGGAACCCCCCCCCCCCCCCCTCCCAAAGACCCCACTTAGAGAACCACAGACAGTTACTGTACAGACCACAACAGCAGTACAGATGTAAAGGAGCAGCCAAGTAGATTCTCTAGGTTGAGTTCATATAAAGTGCATTAAAATGACAAGACAGCAGACTGTGTATGGAACAGCTCACCTCATAATGCTGACTGCTACACTATTTGGACCATTATGTACTGTACTGTATATAGTACTGTACTTGGTTTCTATACCTTAACCTTCGGCTGCATGGATGTATATATTCTGTATGCTAGCTCGGTAAATTATTCATGCATTTATATTCAGTATATTCTAAACGCTGTGTGTTGTTTTTGTGGCCTGCAGCATCCTATCACAATAACCCAAGGTCCAGGGAAGGTGCAACTTCATACTGTACATTCTGAATATCTTCTGTTGCTTTTTATTCATACAGTTGTTGTTTTTTTATCTCAGTCACCCCATGGAGACTTGAATTCATGGATATGTTTTTGTCGCATTCCTAAGCCAATAATTTGATATGATGACCAGGCCTGGTAGGCAGCGGTTCCGGTAGGAGACACAAAGGAGACTCTTTGTGTCTCCTACCGGAACCGCTGCCGGTCATCAAATTGTTGGCTTAGGAATGCGACAAAAACAAACAAATATCCATGAATTCATGTCTCCATGGGGTGGCTAATTGATAGGAAAAAAGTAATTTTGGGGTGAACTATCCCTTTAATGACATAGAGCAGCCTAGCTGAACAGTCATTCATTAATTCAAGAGATAGAGCAAGGCGCTCGGGTGGTGCAGAAAGTGTCTGCCGAACCATCACAGAAGTTCGAATCCGCCGCGGTGTATCCAGCTTTGTGGAGCATCTATGCAAACACGACTGTCCCTGCTTGTTTGGGGGAGGAAAGCCAGGCGGGGGGGGGGATATTTGTCCACTGTAATCCTGTCAGCGGGGAGTGTTGGGCGGGAGGAGTAGGACAAAGGTTCTACGTCCTCCCAGTGGGGGCTCCTCACTGGCAGTAGGCAGTAGTCAGTAGGATACAACAGCAGAGACAACACAGACATGTGTGTGGTATAGGAATCAATTGGGATAAAGTCTAAATTGGGGTGAAAAAAGGGGTAAAAAACACCCAAAAAAAGAAGAAAAAAAGAGACAGACTCTAGAGCAATGGTCTTCAACGTTTTCAGGCCAAGGACCCCCTAGCTGAGAGAGAGATGAAGCAGGGACCCCCCCTATATTGTATAAAGTTGTGTTTCAGATTCAACTTTTTTTGTTTAGGTGGTCTGCTCTTTTTTCCCCTATACACCTATACCTATACCTCTTTGCCAAAAATAGCCGATCTACATGCTCACAACGCCTCGCAGCGCGAGGCGTTGTGAGCTTGTAGATCTGCTATTTTTGGCAAAGGTTCTCCTCAGAAAAGGGATGCTAAGGTTCAAGTGGTTAAGGTAAAAAAGAATCATATCACACAAAGATTTGGCGGACCCCCTGTAGTAACTCTGAGGACACCCTAGGGGTCCCGGACCCCCTGTTGAAGACCTCTGCTCTAGAGCCTATAGCTGAACAGTAATTAACACGTTTCGATTAAGCTTATGTCCTCCAGGATGCAGTGAGTTTGCTGCTGTGTTGAAATGTGCTGTTTGCACAAGGCCATGAGTCAGCCATGATACAAAATGATAAAACATATCGTTGCTGTCGGCAGAAACCTCTTATTCTCCATATTCTAACTTTTTTGTGTGCAAAAGTAGCAGATCTACATGCTCGTTTTCAGCTTGTAGATTTGCTGCTTTTGCTATTTTTGAATTTGAATGGTGAAAAGTAACAGTGTTGGTTTCCACCCAACGAAGATGATGTTACACAACACATGATGACTAATCACTAACAAGAAGAATCTGCAAAACATCAAAAATGATCATTTTATTATGCTGGAGTTGGAAATGTGGTAATTGCATAACAATTTTAAAAACAAGGAACCAAAAATGTATGTACATATTACTGTAGTACTGTGTATATACTGGTGTATCGAGTATTTACAGATGCCTTTTTAAACCGTATACTTGTCATGTGACCCCCTTTTAGGGTGTGGCTCTACAGGACGCTAGATGTCTATCTAGAGGGTCGCTATATCAGAGTGTGTGTGTCTGCATTTGTCCTGTGTGTGTGTGTGTATTTTTCACATGTTTTATACTTTTGGAAATATCTTAATAATAACTTTAATTTCATAATGGCTCTCGGTCGGGCTGTGATGGAGCTGAAAGCTTTCCCAAATGGTATCATATGTCATAGATACAGTATGTGACGTACAGATGACGGATGTCACAGATGTGACTGATTGTAACAGGCTGAACTCCAAACATCCACAGCTGGAGCCACATGATTCCATCTGGCTTCAGTTTCATACAGAAACCAAACAGTAACTCACTAGCTGGATTTCACGAAGTGAATCAATGATAGAATGTATCAGAATGACTATTCAACATCATAGGGTCCACTCTCTCCACCGACTGTATAGACAGTTACACAATTCTGTGCTAAACCAAATCAACAAGTAACAAGAAAAACATTCTCTTATGAGTCTCTGGAACAAAATAGTGAGACCATCAGCTCGGACGAGCAGCTCTGCCTCCTCATTTGTGTACAGAATTCTACAACCCATGAAAAATGTTTGAGAAGCAGTGTTTTAGAATTAAGGATGGGGAGAGCATTATTGTTTCTCCTCCGTGATTTTCTCAGCTGATCTTTTTTTTTGTTTTTGTTTTTACTTTTTTATCCCACGATTTTGTAACCCATTTTTTCACCCAGCGCCAATTGCCTAAGCTTGTAATCCTGGGCGCCAGCCTGGGGAGAGCCCCGAGCTGAGCTTGTGCTTCCTCCAATGCATGAGGAGTGAGCAGGCCGCTTCTTATCACCTGACGGGGGGGAGTTTCCCCCGGTCGGACGTAGCGCGTGGAAGGAACACGTTATTCCAACCAGTTCCTTTCCCCTCCATCAGGCGCCCTGGCTGACCAGGGGGAGGCAGTATAGTATAGATTGTTTTGTGAGGGTACCTACGCTAGGGGACACGGGGAGAACATGCAAACTCCACTTTCTCAGCTGATCTGAAGATTCAAACAGTTTGACCAGCTCAGTCTCACACCCACATGTCCAACCTTTACTAAAGCCCCCATCATTCATCATCACTGCTGTCCCACTCTTCAGCACACCGAGTTCTTCTTAAACATTCTGATGTCAGGGACCCCCAATTGATCAGCCAATCACAGTGAGCCAGCTAGGCTCACTGTGGCAGCACTGTGACGTCAGGGTTCAGTGTAAGCAGATTGACGTCTTACGAGCAGAGCTCCATTGATCCATCCAGCTGAAGTGCTGCTGCAGACACTCAGCCCAGCTATGGCTCTGATCACCGCTGGCCAGCTTCCAGTGGTGGATAGTAGTAGAGTGGTTCTCAGACTACTTCATGTCAAGGACCCCCAAAATGATACGTATTTGGCTGCAGACCTCCATCTCAGAGATGTTTTGTGCCAACTGCCAGGGACCTCCAGATGCAAAGATTTGAGTTTTAAAAAAATGTTTGTTTTAAAAATATTGTCACGACTGTCACACCCACTCTACCTTTCTCCCCCTCTTTCTAGTTCTCTCTATCTGAATAAATCTATATTGCCCTATATACCCCTAGTGCTACACTTCAGTAAATGTTCTTTTTTTTTGGGATACTTTCCGTATGACTTTCAGTCCACTGCCTTTCAAAGACAGGGGAGGGGAAAAGGTACATAATGAATGCACCACTTAAGCCCCATTTCAAATAGTGAAAATAGTAGATCTACTGTACAAGCTGCTTGCTATTATCACTATAACTGATTTTTTATTCAAAAAAATTACATATCTGGAAAATGTTTGAATGTTTTGGGGAAAATGTCTAAATCTCAATACAATGCATTGATATTGAAAAGAAAACTATGTGATTTGTAGCCTACTTCTGAGAACGTAAGTAGGCCTATTATATATAGAGGAAAATGTGCAAGCAAGTACATTTTGACAGAACAACTTTCACTTGCATGTTAATGAGTCATATTTGACCAGGAGCATCTATACTTTGACTCAAGAGCTTTGTCCGCCACGGATCGGCTGTTGGCCGGCCTCCTGCCGGCTCTATATAGGCTGATCCAGGCTCTCTGGATCACGGCTGATCCCACAGATTAGCTCACAGGATGAGCTGACCTCGAACACCTTCGCTGGGCCTTGAGCCAGGATCATGACAGCTTGCATGATGACATGCTAACTCAACAGCGGATGAGCTGACATCAACACCTCCGCTGGCCTTCAGCCAGGTTCATCATGCCGGCTAGCGTGACAACATGCTAAATCAACACAGGATGAGCTGACCCCAAACAAACGCCTTCGCTGGTCTATGGCTACGAAGAAACAGAAACAGAAATCGCTTTATGAGCGGAGGAGCGCTTTGTTCAAATGTCCGCAATGAGTCATCTGCGTTATTAGCACAAATAGCCTAGCTGAACGGTAAACATTGTGTCGTAAATGACCGGGGTGTCAGACACAGTGAAGAGGATCAAACGTGACAGTGATGAGCGGCACTCTTTTTCAAAAAGTTGAACTATGTTCTGCTTGAAGCGCTCCACCCCAAAAATGCTGGACGTCAGAGAGCGCTGAATCGTAATGCTCCGCGCTGGGAAGAGGAGCGCTCCAGCGTCTTTACCATAGAAACTCATGGCAGAAAAGGTGCTGGCAGCTCAAAGCTTTCTGTGGACTCCCCCTTAAGACTAGCCTCGCGTAGCCAGACTATATCACTGCGTGGATATGAGTCTGGTGCCTCTATGAGGACATTTTTTTCCAAGGGGGCGGGATGAAAACAATGGCTCTGAACGCAATTGGTTAGACCTACAACCAACTATCAATCACAGTCTCCCATATTTGAATACTGGGCCCTGATTGGTCACCGTAGACTTCTGGTGCAGGAAATGGATTCAACGGAGCGGTGCCAGACCCAAATCGCCGAGAGCTCCTTTTTTTTTTGCACTGGCAGATTTGTCCGGTCCCAGGCTACCTTAAGACAGCTACTGTAGCATGATGACATGCTAACTCAATCCAGGATGAGCTGACCTCAACAACTTCTTGGCCTTAGCCAGGTCCATGACAGCTAACATGACGAGTCATGCATGCTAATGCTAACTCAGCTAAATGATTGATAGTTAGGAACGGAACCAATTTGGTTCCTAACTATCAGTCGTTTAGCTGAGTACGTCCCCTCACGCTCTGAGTTAAATTAACACTGAGGATGGATTTAGATACAAATCGTCTCAAATGGGGGTCTGTGGCCTATCACATATCAAAGTGGAGGTCCCTGAAATAAGAAAAAAGGTTGAGAATCACTGTGCTAACTCAACTCAATCTGCTCTACGAAGACAATGGAACAACTCTAAAACAATTGCTACAAAACAATTGTTTATTTAGATTTTTAACGATTGATGATTTCAGCTGCATTATAAAATGTCACTTTGAAAGAGGAAACCTACAGTATTTGAGACTGAAACTGACAGAAACTCTAGCTGTGTTTGGTATTTGTGTTCAGATCAATAAGGGTTCTCAAACGTAATATTATTTTTCTATTCCTAGGACCCCCCAGTTTGGTATGCATGAGACCACGCACCCCCATGACTCTGAGAGTATGCAAATCGACCAAATGGACCCGGGGACTCCCAGACTTACAGACATGTAAGGGTCCATTATTTCCTTCCTATCAATCATTTAGCTGAGTACCCCCTGGAACCTCCTCAAGGACCCCTGGGGGTCCCCGGACTGCACTTTGATAACCACTGCAATAAAGTAATGCATACCCAGAATGAAAGTTACATACGATGCCTTTAAATACTATTTAAAAACACAGAGCACTAATGTCTCTATAGTTACAGTGGGACATGCTTTGACGGTACAAGGTCAATTGAAGTCAATATAAGTATTAGTTTACATGGTAAATACTAGGGTTGTCCGATATTGGCTTTTTTACCGATAACCGATATACCGATATTGTCCAACTCTTAATTACCGATACCGATATCAACCGATACCGATATATGCGGGGATTATTGTGATTAGGGTAAGCTCAAATTTCATATCACACACACCATATACAGTAAGAACTCCTGTAACTTATTTATAAAGCAAAAAAAAAAAAAAAAAAAAAAAAAAAATTTTTTTTTTTCAAAAACCGATACCGATATTTTCCCGATATCAATTTTTATGCTAATATCGGCCGATAATATCGGGAGGCCGATAATATCGGACATCCCTAGTAAATACAGTAAACCCATTCAGATCCAGGAAATCTGCTGTGTTTCAAAGAGACTGGACCTATAATAACAATGCACAATGACAAGTGGATCAGACCAGAGGACAGAGGTTCTCAACCTTTTCGGGCTGTGACCCCCCCAACATAATCATATTTGAACTGGGGACCCCCTAAATAATCATATTTGAACTGGGGACCCCCCAAAATAATCATATTTGAACTGGGGACCCCTCACAATAATCATTTTTTAACTGGGGACCCCTCAAAATAATCATTTTTTAACTGGGGACCCCTCAAAATAATCATTTTTTAACTGGGGACCCCTCAAAATAATCATTTTTTAACTGGGGAGTGGGGACCCCTCAAAAAAATCATTTTTTAACTGGGGACCCCCCAAAATAAGCACTTAGAATTGTAGGAGTTGCGGCGTAACATTTAGTTTGACTCTGTTCCACAGATAAATAAAAACGACTAGCGTTGCTAGGCGTTGTGCACTTTAGATCGGCTATTTAAAACCTTTTGCCTCTTTCTTATATTATTTGATAATTTGGCAAATGTTTGACCAACTTTTATAGTATAGTTTGTTGATTACTTTTGACGCAGTAATGGTCTTTAAATTGTCACTTGTCATCTGGGGAAAGAGAGAGAACCACTGGATTAGACAAGTCATTTTAATGGATATAATTCAACAAGTGTCTCTGTGTGTCACTCTGTCACCAACTCGGAAAGCGGCCGACCAAACGGTCTCGGACTTTGCGTGTGTGTCTCGTGTGACGCTGAGGTGTGTCCTGTTCAACGGCACACATTCTCAGCCTGTTCAGGAGATTAGTATCAGCATCAGCTTCCAAATGTATATGAGACTGAAACTGACAGATACTCTAGTTGTGTCTGATTGGCCCACCCAAACTGTCAGCTTCACGGATTGGCGGAGCATCACATCACACTTGTGCCGCTTAGCCAGTATAAGTCCCTGATTGGCCAACCCGACACGTTGGCTTAAGAGGCGATTCTTTAAAAAAATCTAAATCCTAACAGTTTTTTGAAAAAAATATTTTTTTTTAAAATCACGATTTTACAAAAATAGCAGATCTACAAGCTCGTAGGGCGGCACTCGGTGCCGCGCTATGAGCTTGTAGATCTGCTATTTTGGAATAGCCCAAAGAAATCTTAAAATGAGACGCAGATGCGTCCCCGGTCTTAATGGGTTAACTGCTTGGCAGTGCTTTGCGTTAACGTTTGTGCCACATAGCCAATGTAGGTGACAGCGAATGCAATGGAACAGAGAGTATGGAATTATGCAATAATGTGATAGAAGATAATGTCAGTGATGCTGGGATGGAGGAGGAGAAGGACGACTGGTTTGGTGTGAGAGGGCCGGGGAAAAAGCATCAGGCCTAGCATTGAGCCCTGGGGGACCACGGTCAACGAAGCATATAGGGTCTAAGTTGATGTGCATGAACCCATAAGACCTTATAGGCCTTTGACTTCCCCTGCACCTTACTGTGTTATGTAAGCATATAGATGCAATCTGGAATAGGACACATTCGAAAAGATGTGTGTCACATATCGTCACTGTCGGGTGGAAACCTTGTACGTACGAAACCGTCTGCAGTACCACGAAGTAGGCCATTCATTTACAAAAACATCACACATGACAAAACATAAAACGTTGAAATATGGAGACGTCAGGTTTCTGCCTGACGTAAAAAAAAAAGAAAAATCAATAGTCTTTACAAATCTAAGAAAAAGAAGGAGGAGAAGAAAAAAAAGCGTATCCCCTGACGACCATAAAAGCCCCACAGGGTCCCTTGGCTCCTGCTGTTCAAACTGTCCTGTTCCTCCGTTCGCCTGAGATGGCATTTCTCCCCCTCCTCCTTTCATCCAATCACGTGCCGTCGTTTCTAGGAAGCGGATGGATGCAGAACACAGGCTAAATATAGCCTCTCCTCTGCTCTCTAAAGACGTCAGGGAGACAACAGAGCAGCATCTGGGCGCCGGATGGAGCCCTTTAAGGGCTAATTCAGACCTCAGTGGTCTTCTAACGCTTAAACGTACCGATATATATCGGCCATGCATCGGTGTTGGACGACATTGACTGCCATCGGGATATCGGCAAATAAGTTGACATTTACTGATGACAGTGGCCGATGTTTATCTGTTGTATGACACAACATCAATGTTACACTGTTGGTGTGTTGGTTATCTTCAGCCTATACCAAGCAGCAGATTCTGAACATTATTATCTATGATGAAGAGTTATTTGTTTCACTATGGCCCAAAAGGAGGAATGACAACAAAAGCATCAGTATCGGCCCAGATTTTCCATATCGGCGCATCCCTACATAGGATGTCGCTACAGTCCATATGCACACAGATTTAGATGGAAAGTAACATGCAGTAGTGAACTGAACACGATACGTTGTCATGTCTCTTTTGATAACAGAGTTATAGAACCCCTGGAACATTGCCTATAGGACCTGACTGACAACATTATAAGACCTGAGTTCAACATACACATCCTGGGAGTGAATATACATACACTCATATGACACACTGACACATCAAATATGACACATACTGTATACACATTGACATAGCAAATCGTTGCTGTCAGGCAGAAACCTTGTATCTCCATATTCTACGTTTTTGGTATATTAATGCCCTACTTGATCATACTACAGCGTCACACAAAAGCCTCAAAAGTAGCAGATCTACAAGCTCGAAACGCGTCGCCTTGCGACGCGTTTCGAGCTTGTAGATCTGCTACTTTTGATGCTTTTGAATTTGAATCCTGAAAAGTAACAGTTTCGGACGTACAATATGAGGAGAAGGCGGAGAAGACATATTAATAGCGAATATACACACTAACATGACCAATGAAAGGCCTGTTCAATTAAAAAGATTGAAATAGACAGAATCGTGACATCACCCCAACCAAAAAACTGTATTTCCAGGTAGATAACGCCAGCGGCGGCGCATTGGAGCATTATTTTTCATTAACCTTATTTCTGGAAGAACAGAAACACTTGTGATATTGTTATTGATTATATATTGTGTCGTTTTAAATATCCACAGACATACTATACATACAGTATAGCTAATGTTCTGGACATTTTGTTTTGTATTGTGACAACATCCATAGACGACATTCTACCTGGAAATACAGTTTGTTTACAAACATTCAAACATCCTGAGTTAATTTATGTGTTACATGCAGGCTAGTCATATCCTATTCATGTGTTATAAATGTAATAGGTCATACCAGGCTGCTGTGTACTACTATGTTGTAGGTACACATTGTACTAAAGTGTAATAAACACCCACATCAATGGCTGCCATAGACGTCTGCATCAAATGAGGAATTATACTATGGCTGGTGAATGTGGCTGAGTGCCAATGAGTGACACACGCACGCACGCACAACACACACACACACACACACACACACACACACACACACACACACACACACACACACACACACACACACACACACACACACACACACACACACACACACACACACACACACACACATACATACTGTACATACACACGTGCGCGCGCATGCACACACACACACACACACACACACACACACACACACACACACACACACACACTCACACTCACACTCACACTCACACTCACACTCACACTCACACTCACACACACACACACACACACACACACACACCGCATATTAGCCTACATTGAAAAGGAGCCGTTTTATCCTCATCCAGTCGTATAAAGCCTATATCAGAACATATGTCAGTCAGTCAGATATACTTAGTTTACAGCGTCGCTCTCACTCTCTCCAGCGCAATATCGTATATCCTACGCGCGTCCGTTACGGACGCGCGTAGGATATACGATCACTTTAACTGACGTTCAACGTTATATTAGCTTATATAGACATGATCTCTGTTCGGAAAGCGACAGCCATCCAGATACGATCAAATAAATGAAGCCTTTTGGGTGGGTTTGTAGGCTGTAAGCTCTCCTTGAGTAGTCCTGTCTGTCTGCCATGTCTGACTGTCCTTACAATTAACCTTTATCACCATCATTCACCACCATCATACAATCATCATCATCATCATCATCATCATTGGGGATTAATAAAGAAATATATCATCATCATCCTCATCATAGCCTACATCCAAAGGATCACATAAACCCAATTCATCACCTACTGAACCCCATCCATATTATTTTGGGGTTCGAACATTAACCCAAAAAAAAAGATAAATATGGTGTAGGCTATAGAGTGGGGAAAAGAATGCACCAAGTACCCTATAGTGTCCGTCTATTAATAGATGACTAGGTGGATAAACTGCAGGTTTGATCCAACAGCATTTTCATTTCAACCCTATTTTTCTCCAAACCATGATCGCAGGCATTCATTCCTCCTTGACTATATAGTCCATTATTCTATTGTTCTGCTGTTATACTCTTCCCTGGAAAATAAAGACAATCTGAACATAATCAGTGTCTCTGTACAGAAACATTATGATAATAATAATAATTTCTCACCTTTGATGGTTTCTATGAGTCTCCTATTGCAGTAGAAACACACGCACACACACACTCTCACACTCACACACCTGCAGAAACACAGCACTGTCTGTCAAGTCAGGTACTGTGAACAACTGTACTTCCGGTGGGTGATTTCACAATTAAAGCAATGGTCTTCAACAGGGGGCCCGGGACCCGTAGGGGGTCCTCAGAGTTACTACAGGGGGTCCGCCAAATCTTTGTGTGATAGGATTTTTTATTTTACCATAATAATCACTTGAACCCTAGCCTCCCTTTTCTGAGGAGAACTTTAGCCAAAAATAGCAGATCTACAAGCTCACAACGCCTAGCGTATCTGAAAGAAGAACTGTGTATTTGGACAGTAATATCTATTAAATTGAAATAAATCAGAATTTAAGTTGATACTTGATGAATAATATTATTATATTATAATTAATATAAAAATATGATTATCCTGCATTTCGTTTTCTGTACAAAAACGATCCTATTGTAGATTTTATTTTGAAAGCAGAGTCACTTCAGGTCTGGTTGTTGTGTGATCAGCTGGCTCCATTGACGTACTGCAGCCCACGTCATTTGATTGACAGCTCAGTGACGATGGGGGCAGAACCTCATTGTCGGACTGTTGATTGATGTCTTGATCCACCAATCAGAGCGCAGTGAAATCAAATATGCACGAGAGGCTGTCATTCAATATTTAAGCTAGCCCCTCCCACCCTGCACACAGACTGTATTATTCATGAGACCGTGTCAGGAAATGTCTACTGGGTTACTGTTTGACTTGTGACATTATGACCCCATGTGACACTATATGGCATGCAATGATGTTTTGTTTTATTTAATTTATTCATCAGATAGATATAGATAGACAGATAGATGGATGGAGAGAGAGAGAGAGAGGGGGAACTCATTTGAAACAAGCTCTGTGCTTTTATGAGTCTTCCAGTTTAGTAGACCTTGTATTGTGAATTTGTACTTCCATGTACTGTTGTTCTCATGTCTTACTAAATAAAGTACATCAATCAATCAATCAATCAAGAGAGAGAGAGAGAGAGAGAGAGAGAGAGAGAGAGAGAGAACTGAGACAGACAGACTGTCTGTCTCTCTCTCTCTCCCTCTATATATATATATATATATATATATATAGATAGATAGATAGATAGATAGATAGATAGATAGATAGATAGATAGATATAGATATAGATATATGGGGCGGCCATAGCTGAATGGTTAGTGAACCCGTCTAAGGAGCCCCATGTTCGATTCCAGGCCAGGTCAGCATAATGTGTCGATGAAATGAAATTTGTCCCTGAGCAAGACTCTTAACCCCTAATTGCTCACAGGTTCTCATTGGAAACAAGACCGCAAGGACTTTCATGAACAACCTGTTAAAAGGAATTATCCTTATCCTTATATATATATATATATATATACACACACTATTTCATTGGTTCTCAACCCCCAGGGGTCCTTGAGGGAGTTCCAGGGGGTCCCCAGCTAAATGATAGATTAGGCACCAAATGGACCCTTATTGCGGTCCAAGTGATAGAAATGCCATTAAATGGGGGTCTGTAGCCTATGCATGTCAAACTGGGATCCTCTTAATTAGAATGGTTGAGAATCACTGCTAGAGCTGTAAAAAATCTTCTCTTATGGGGGTCCATGGCATCCCCTTGACATGAAAAAGTGTGAGAACCACTGTACTATTTAAACAAGTTTAAACAAAAAGGTCACAACTTTTCATCAATTAAAAACAATTACATTTTTTTAAAAGTATTTCATGAATAAAAAACAACAAAAAAACAACAAAAATCTAATAATATCCATAAATACATAAAAGGGAAAGCAGATCCACAAGCACGTAACTGCCTGAATTTGCCTCCAAATGTCTTGTCATTGCTGCTATTAATACCCATTAACTTTATGTTTGACCCCATATGGGTCCTTGAATGGGCTCCACAGGGTCCCCAGCTAAATAATTGATAGTTGGGAAGTACCCATAAGGGTCCATTTGGTTCCATGTGTACAATACTGATGATGTTTCACTGTAAATTGTGGTCTCACTGATTAAATGTATATCGAATGTGTGTTCTGTCTTGTATCTGTTTCAGTGTAAGATCCTTGACATTAAAAGGTTTGAGAACCAGTGCAATAATAGATAATGTAATGACATGAACACCCTCCATCCAGCAGGGGGCAGCGAAGAGAAGGGTTTCCCACTACAGGAAATCCTGCCTTAGATCTTCTTACGGTCACTCGTTTGTTCGGTACGTGCAGGGTTGCCATGTCCGCTTATTATAAGCGACTTTGGGTTCCTTTTTTCTGTAAGGTTGCTTGTAAATATTGGTTGTTGCGGGTTGCGTTTTTTTTAATCTTGTTTCTAAAGTGTAGTTGCTTATTGTTTCCTAATGTTGTTTAAACCAGTGACTCTCTCAAACATTTTCATGCCAAGGACCCCCAAATTAATTAATATTGATTAATATGTCTGACAGACCCCCATCTGAAAATATTTTATGCCAGGGACCCCCATACAAGATTTGTGTTATTAAAATGTTACAAAAAATATTCCAGTTTTTCTTCCACATCTTGCAGATCTGCTATTTTCAAATAGGTTTAAATGGGGCCCGGGGCTTGTTGTTTTCATAGACCTAATTGCTTGTTTCTCTCCCAAAACGTGGCAACACTGCCCATGTGGTGTTACACGTGATATTGTTACCGGGTTGTTGTCAGAGACGCAAAGTCAAAGAAACGGTTTGTTTTATGATGCAAGAACACAACCGGTACAATCACACTATAAATGCTGGATTTATCTATTCTGGCATTACTTAATTGATCACAGGATTATATTGTTTAATTGTAGGACAGTGTTTTAGTTTAATTTATGGGACATATGTTGTCTAACTGTGTGTTAAGTTAATTAAGATCACTGATTTGCACATTAATCAAGTCAGGTGATCATTAACAGATGATAGATCATCATAACTCTACTGAGCAACATTATGAAGGATGGATCATCTCACTGTCAGATAAACAACCTCTCTCCTGCTGCTCTACTATAACAACAAGTCAACAGGTTTTAATCTCATTCATTTCATTGAATTAATTAATTAAATACATTGAAACATTGATCATGCTGCCCCGGGCGGGTAAGGAGTTCCTGGTGCGGATCTCATTCTACTGGAGGCCATTCTTCCAGGGCAGGTCAGTGGTGGAAACATTTTTTTACTTAAGTAAAAGTATCAATACCTGCAATGTAGAAATACTCTGTTACAAGTGAAAGGCTGGAATTCAAAATTAAGTGCAAAAGTATTGGTATCAAAATGTACTTAAAGTACCAAAAGTAGAAAGTACTTATTATGCAGAATGTCCCATCTCACAAGTTTTCATGTGTATCATTTTTACAAAAATCTTTTCATTTGTACACTCTCAGTTACAGACCTGTAAGGGTCCCTTTGGAATCCCCCCAATGAACACTGAGGGCCCCTGGACCACACTTTGAGAACCACTCTTCTTGTTTAACATTGTAATGTCATTTTGTATTTGGTTTTAGTAAACTATATGAACTATCACAGTGATGGTAGTGTAATATGTAATGTTTTTGTCAGGTATCTGATCGTCACAAACACACTGAGCGGAGGGGGTATGCTGGCTCTGGGAGACTCCCTCCAGCAGACCCGCGAGATACGACGAGATGTGGACAAGGTTCGAGACTGGACACGCACAGGTAAAGAGGGGGGGGGGGGGGCATGCTACCATTTTCGGTGCTGGTCACCTTATCACCGCGATGGTTTGAGATCTACAACATAACGTCACTGAGCCGCGGTGATAAGGTGACCACCGCTCATTCTGACACATGTCTCTGCTTTTACTGTGTGACATCACCCTATCACCGCTGGCTCACTCCAGTGGAATTCCGGGCAGTGTGATTGGCCTAGAAGTTGTGTGGGCGGTCCGCTTGGTTTTGCTGTTCCCCCTCATTTTACCCCCGGCGAAAGACGGGGGACAGTGGTACCATCGGGGAAAAAAACGTCCTTGTAGATCTGTGTTTTTTGGGGCGAAAAACGGCTGCCGCGCCGCGACCATGTGAGAGAGAGAGAGAGAGAGAGAGCGAGCATCTGAACCAGAGGGAGGCGGGGTCAATCCTAAAGGACATCACCCCGACTATGAGCGCCTAGTATCCAAACCACCGTTTCGGTGGTCACCTCATTTGGTAGCATGCAGGAGCCTTAAAGGGGGGCGCATGCTACCATTTTCGGTGATCACCTTCTCACCGCGGTGGTTTGAAAACTACAACATGACGTCACTGAGCCGTGGTGATAAAACTACAACATGACGTCACTGAGCCGTGGTGATAAAACTACAACATGACGTCACTGAGCCGTGGTGATAAAACTACAACATGACGTCACTGAGCCGTGGTGATAAAACTACAACATGATGTCACTGAGCCGTGGTGATAAAACTACAACATGACGTCACTGAGCCGTGGTGATGAAACTACAACATGACGTCACTGAGCCGTGGTGATAAAACTACAACATGATGTCACTGAGCCGTGGTGATAAAACTACAACATGATGTCACTGAGCCGTGGTGATAAAACTACAACATGACGTCACTGAGCCGTGGTGATAAAACTACAACATGACGTCACTGAGCCGTGGTGATAAAACTACAACATGACGTCACTGAGCCGTGGTGATAAAACTACAACATGACGTCACTGAGCCGTGGTGATAAAACTACAACATGACGTCACTGAGCCGTGGTGATAAAACTACAACATGACGTCACTGAGCCGTGGTGATAAGCAACTCACCGCTCACCTCAACACATCTCTCTGTATTTACTATTTTTTATTTGTTTTCCTCAAAGTATTTCTAATATCTTGATATAAAAACTTTTAAGGGTTTTCATTAGAACAGGGTTTCTGTTCTAATGAGGGTTTCAGGGTTTCTGTTCTAATTAGAAGTGGGCGCTGTGACACAAGGCCAGGCGTGCCACAGAATGCTTTTGATAACATTTGGAATTTATCAATATCACTTCAGTTTAACCACTTAGAGCCTATACTTAGTAAAAACAGACCTAAGTTTGACGAATGTTCACCCTAGAGTAGTTAAATGTGAAGTATAAAGTTATTTTCAACCTGCCTTAACCCATTAAGACCGGGAACGCATCTGTGTCATTTAAGATTTTAGCTGTAACCATTATTTTATACTTTGGGCTATTCAAAAATAGCAGATATACAGTACAAGCTCATACTGTGCTGCGCTATGAGCTTGTAGATCTGCTATTCTTTTTGAAAAATCATGCACATTTGTGCAAATCTTTGAATATATATGTTTTTTAAAGCAAAACATTTGTAACTCAAATCTTTGCTTCTGGGCGGATCCTACAAATGTCTTCTAAACCCTAACAGTTTTCTGGGAAAAACGTATGTTGTCTCAAACCTTTTTTCATGTCAAGGACTCCCAAAATGCTGACCCTCATCTCAAAATATATTGTTCCAGGGACGCCCCAGAAGCAAAGATTTGAGTTGCAAAAAATAGCAGATCTACAAGCTCATAGCGCAGCACCAAGTGCTATTTTTTAATAGCCAAAGAAATAAAAAGAAAATGCACAAAAAAAGTGCACAAAAAACGTATTTACAGGGGTGACCTGAGCCAAAGAAGTTGTGCGAACCACTGCATTAAAGTACAGGTATGGTATTGGATGTGGTGAGAACCACTGCATTAGAGTACAGGTATGGTACTGGATGTGGTGAGAACCACTGCATTAGAGTACAGGTATGGTATTGGATGTGGTTATCATTGTGCTGTGCTCTCTCTCTCTCTCCCAGGGCGCATGTTTGCGGTGGGCTGCTCCATGGGGCCGGTGCTACACTACTGGTACGGCTGGCTGGACAGGTTCTATGTGGGCAATGCCCTCCGCACCGTGGGCAAGAAGGTCCTGGTAGACCAGCTGGTCGCTTCCCCGACTCTGGGAATGTGGTACTTTGTAGGTGAGTGGAAGAATTACATGTATGTATTGTAATAGTGTTGATTTTGACCTGAAAATTTTATTCAGTTTTAGTCATAGTCTTTTGAATCAAATTCCATTGAGTTTTAGTCATATTTTAGTCATCTGAAATGTTTTAGTCTAGTTTTAGTCGACTAAATATCATAAGATTGTAGTCGACTAATTCTACAGTTGATTTAGTCGACTAAAATGTATTTTGGCGGTGCCTTGATGCCGTCATAATGGCTGATTTTACACTTGGTTGCATGCTGAAAATAGCCGATCTACAAGCTCACAACGCGTCGCGCTGCGACACGTTGTGAGCTTGTAGATCTACTATTTTCTGAGCGTAACACCCGAGCGCAACCAAACATAAAATAACTTGCCTTCTAGTTCTACTGGATCTCTTCTCCACTAGTCTCTCCACTCGTCTCCAACATTTTAGTCTAGTTTTTATTTGTTCACAAAATAGTCAGTATACTCTAATAACATGCAGTAACAAATTCTCTAGTCTCTACACCGCCCTTCACACACACACACACACACACACTCACTCACTCACTCACTCACTCACTCACTCACTCACTCACTCACTCACTCACACGCAAGCACACACACTTGTATTACTACAGTATAGTTGTGAGGACATTTTAGGACAGTGTCTTCTTTTTTTCAAACAACCATTTCTGTTGTGAGGACCACAATGTCTATTTCTCAAACACTACTATACTTGGGGGAACGTTTGTCCCTCAAAAGTCTAGTAATACAATCACACACACACACACACACACACACACACACACACACGATTTGCAGAAGAATCAAAGGTTGCTCTGGAGAACGTGGGCGTGGCAACGTACGTCAACAACAGGCATTGATGTTGACCAAAGGTCCTGAGGGTCAAACACACACTTGGAAACACCAGGGACTTCACACACACACACACACACACACACACACACACACACACAGCGTCTTTTTATACGTTGAAGACACTCCCTGCCTTTCTTACACAACGTTCCTTATCGCCTCTTATTGCCCCCAGGCCTTGGCTCTCTGACGTACGGCCATGTGTGTTTATTGCAGGTATGGGTGCCATGGAGGGACACGGTTTATCTAAAGGATGGGAGGAGTTCAAAGACAAGTTCTGGGAGTTCATGTTGGTAAGAAGAAGACCTGGTGTTTTGGGTGGGGGGGCTGGGTGGAGGGGACGGGGGGGAATCAGGTTCAACAGCATACCATGTGCACTCTGACATCACCTTGTTTGAATCGAATGCTCAAAAGCAAATATGGTTGTTTCCCCTCTCTGGTGTTGGCCTCTCTCTACCTGTCTCTCTTTTGGCTCTCTTTGACTATGAAAGGTTAACCCAGGGGTGATGCAACTTTGATGATGGAGAGGGCCACTATATTTCCACACTCACTCCAGAGGGCCACATTGCATATACTGTCTCTCTGTATTTTAACTTTTTTTGCCAGTCTATGTCATACAAAAGTGGCAAAAATAGCCGATCTACAAGCTCAAAACGCGTCGCAGCGCGACGCGTTTTGAACTTGTAGATCGGCTATCTTTGCTATTTTTTTTATTGGAAACCAGATTTGTTTTGGTGCTATTTTTTTAATGGAATCCTGAAAAGTGACATTATTATTTAATTTCAAATGCATTTATTATACTTATGTTAACTTTATGAACTTAAATACAAATACACAGGACGTGAAAAAGACAATTACATTTTACTACTAGTCATTAAGCTACTAATATAGACGGCGGGTCTATATTAGAAAGTGGGTCATGTTTGCATGTTTGGAATTGTAGCAGCTGTAATCAATAATATATCAGTATTCCGATATTAACCTGCGGGCCGCATTAAGTGAAGGTGGGGGCCGCATGTGGCCCCCGGGCCGCCAGTTGCCCATGTATGGGTTAACCAGAACCTTCCATAACCTGAAACGTTCCATAATCCATGAAGTTCAGTGATGTTTCTTTTGTTTTGTTTTATATTTCCATATTAACCACAACCAACCACCCTTGAAGGAGGACTTACGTCATTGAAGAAAAAAAGAAATGCATGATGTAATAGTACTGTCTGATGACGTAACATAAAACAAACAGCGTTCTCTGTATCTCTCCATTTCTCTCTCTCTGTGGCCCGTTTGGAATAGTTTTCATAGTTTGAGAATCTGGATTTAGAGGAGTGCCTTCAGTGGCAACTGATGATTGAAAATTGATGAGAAGAATGGGTTTTATTGGTAGAGGCCCTTGTTCAGTGAGAGGGAAGAGACTTGCCTGTGTCTTTTTTAAATGCCAGTCGCTGCTGTGTGAAGTCATGCATCTAAAAAAAGACAGAGGTAGTCTTCATAAGATGGAAAGTTCTGAATTCAGCTTGTGGGCACCTTAACACGATACTGCCAGTGTTACAATCCTTTGCCTTTCCCCATGTTGTGTTTTTTGAATGTTTAATTTGTAATGACGCTTGTTAATTTGCACTTTAAGCCCATACAGCTTGTAGTGACAGCTCACTCCATGGATGTACACTCGAGAGGCTGGTTGACAAGGCTACGTGTGACAGAAGGGCTTCAGACTCAATGTACTGTAACCGTTTCCAGCCGTGAACCCCCTTAATAATCATTTGAACTGGGGACCCCCCACCCTGACAGGCACTTGGAATTGTAGGCGTTACATTTACTTTGACTCTGTTCCACAGATAAATATTGTGAAAATGCGGGGCATTTTGTGGGCTTGTAGTTCGGCTATTTTCACAATGTTTGCCCCTTTCTTACGTAATATTGGACAATTTGGCCATTTTGGTATTAAAAAGGTCCTAAAAATCATTAAATTGTCTATAGAAATGTGCAGATACCCTGTATAGACTTGTACTGCATGTTGGTTACTGTTGAGTGAGAAAACAATGTTGCACATTAAGCCAATTATCTGGGGACCCCCAAAATAATTTGGGGACCCCCCCTGACCACTGCTGTGGTGTACCAAAGACCCTCAGCGTACACTGCTTTTCTCAAATGTATGTTATAAAACATTGAGCGGTCACACCTAATGATCAAATATATGTTTTTACAATCGATGTAACATTTTCCCTCCACGGTCAGATATTATTGTCTCCGCCAGGCCGAAAGGCATTGCACCCTGTCCGTCCGTCCGTGAACAGCTAATCTCCGGCACCGTTGGCTTGATCGCAGCCACACTGTGCACACACACTCCCTGGATGCCAGAGCAGAACCTCTGCCCCAAATCTTTCACATGGGACTGTTATAGCGCCACCAGGAGGCCGCTTTATTTATTTGACAGCCCTGCACAGGTCTGATTCGTGTGTTGTGTGTGCAGGCTGACTGGTGTGTGTGTGTGTCTTGTGTATTAAAGTGTGTTGTTGTTGTGTGTGCAGGCTGACTGGTGTGTGTGTGTGTGTGTGTGTGTGTGTGTGTGTGTGTGTGTGTGTGTGTGTGTGTGTGTGTGTGTGTCTTGTGTATTAAAGTGTGTTGTTGTGTGTGCAGGCTGACTGGTGTGTGTGTGTGTGTCTTGTGTATTAAAGTGTGTTGTTGTGTGTGCAGGCTGACTGGTGCGTCTGGCCGGCTGCTCAGGTGATCAACTTCTACTTCCTGTCACCAAAGTTCCGCGTCCTGTACGTCAACACAGTGACCCTGGGCTGGGACACCTACCTGTCTTACCTCAAACACAGGGTAAGACCTGTCTGTCTGTCTCTCTGTCTGTCTGTCTGTCTGTCTGTCTGTCTGTCTGTCTGTCTGTCCTGCACGTCAACACAGTTACTGATTGATTGATTGAATACTTCATTAGTCAGAAATGTAAACAGCACGTGGTACAGTCAGACAGGCTAAAATGATAACACAAAAAAGTCCTGGGGACTTGTTTCCAGTGTGGTCCTATGTATTCAATTCATCAACATAGCATACACAAATAACACTATAATATCTCTGCTGTCCGGCAGGAACGAACTAACTCCAAAATGTCAGCTAAACCAGCTAACTTTAGCAGAAAGTTTGAGGATCCAATGGAGTTTGAAACTTTCCGCTAAACCAGCTAAGTCCACCAAAGGGGGGTGGAGTTAGCTGGTTTTGCTGACTCCAGGCTCCACCCCCTTTGACCTCCAACCTCATTGTGAGCTTGGAGGTCCATTCAGCTGTTCTTATCAATGATGAACAAAACCTCCTAACTCCACTTTTTGTTTTGTTTTTGTCATTTCTGAAAATACCTGCCCTTTTGGTCTCCTCTCCTGATGGATGTTTTTTCAGGCCAATTTTGAAGGAAACCAGTGATTCACATCCTTTAATGGATGGTGTCAGGGCAGAGTAGTAGAATGAGAATTTTCCCATGTTTTTCCCATGTTTGTTCTATCTAAATGTGGGTGGTACCCAGATCATGGACGCTCCCTCTAGTGTTGTGGCTGTGGGTGTCACTCACTTTGGAGAAATAGTTGGACATGTATAATGAGGGTATTGAGGACCACTGTCCCTGAGCTGGGAGATCTACCTGTCTATCTGCCTCAAACACAGGGTAAGACCTGTCTGTCTGTCTGTCTGTCTAACACAGAGTAAAAGCCCCCCAGTTAAGAACAAACATATGTACTCTATATCAGTGGTTCTCAAACCTTTTCATGTCAAGGACCCCCAAAATGATATGTATTTGGCCACGGACCCCCATCTCAAATATGTTGTTCCAGGGACCCTCAGAAGCAAAGATTTGAGTTACAAATGTTGGCTTGAAAGAATATATATTCAAAGGCTCGCACAAATGTTCACGTTATTTCAAAAATAGCAGATCTACAAGCTCATAGTCACTATGAGCTTGTAGATTTTGGTTCTGTAGATCTGCTATTTTTGAATAGCCAAAGTATAAAAGGTTAAAATTATTGTGATGCTATATTAACACATTTTGCTGGGGACCCCCTGGAACCCCCCCCAAGGACCCCTAAAGGTCCTTACACACCGGGGCGATTTTTTCGTGCGAATAATGCGTTTTTTTTTTAAACCTTATAAAGTCAATGGCTCCGTACATGGAGCGAAAAAGCGTATTTTAATTATTCGGAACGAGTCCGAATTTTGCGTATATTCGCTATATTCGCCGGTATGTAAGGACCTTTAGGACCCCACTTTGAGAACCAATGCTCTATAGCATGGGTTTTCAACTGGCGGTCCGTGGACCACTGGTGTTCCGTGAAGGTATGGCGTTTGGTCCCTGACCATGCATGTAGTAATGTAGGAAAGTGAAGATTTGTATTTTATTTTATTTTATTCTATGGACCACTAGTTACAGTGCAGTAAATGACCTGGTGACGTATAATGACAATGCGTCAATGGTGCCAGGTACTGGGAAGTCGGACGTCAAGAACTTCCACAGAAATGGGAGTTAGAATCTCAAAGGGAAACTGTACCGGTTTGCCTGGTTGAGTCACCATTATTAGGAAATGCGCCCATAATCGATCGCATGTGTCTGCTCATGTATACAGTAGATACATTGCAATGAATCAGTTAACATGAGTTTACTATGAAAGGTTAAGAGAACAGAATAAGGGCAACCATGGGAAAGGAATATATCAGTGGTTCTCCATCTTCTTTTGACCACTAGCATATCTCAGTTAAATAATAGTTAAGGGCTCGATTTCATTCACCTCGCATTAACAAATTAAATTAAGCCCTTAACAGTCATTATTTTATTTTAAGCTTTTCCCCCCCACACCACGCCCATATCCCCCCTCCCAACACAACAGCTAGTGGTCCCCAGAGGGCGGTGGTCCCTGGCTCATAATCAGTTGAAAACCCCTGCTCTCTAGCAATGATTAACATCTATTTGACACTTAATTTTAACAAAAACATATAACTTACGCCACCTTTAACCCATTAAGACTTGGAACTCATCTGTGTCACTTTAGATTTCTTTGGCTATTCAAAAACAGCAGATATACAAGCTCATAGCGCGGCACTCGGTGCCGCGCTATGAGCTTGTAGATCTGCTATTTTTGGAAAAATCGTGAAAATGTGTCGAAATCTTTGAATATATATTTTTTCAAAGCAATTTTTTTTTACTCGAATCTTTGCTTCTCTGGGTACAAAATATTTTGAGATGGGTGTCCGGGGACTAAAGGGACTGTTGTCTATGTAATGACGGTTATCGGTGGTTTTGTTTGACAGGATGACGGACCCCCCGCTGAGCCCGTGTTGGCAGACGGCAGCGTGGAGGTCAAACAGGAAGCCATGGAGCCGCCAGCAGCGCCACCACCCAATCCCCTGGAGGAGAGCGTGCAAGAGGGCGGGACTTCCTGTATACCGATGAGTCACTCGCCAAGATAAAAGGCTGTGTTTGATCATTTTATTTATTTGTCTAGTTTTGTTCCGGTCCTCTGTACTGTGTCATTCCTCCAACACCCAGCTCAGGGAGCCAGAGTTGTTGCACTGCCTGTGAAGCCTGAAGCTTAAAGGGATATTTCACTTTCAAAAAAACTTTTGGTGATTTTATCATCTACTCCAGGGGTTCCCAAAGTAGGGGTCGCGACCCCACTTGGGGTCGCGGGAGACTGACGTGGGGTCACGAAATTATTTTGGGTTATAAAAAAAAAAAAAAAAAAAAAAAAAGTTTTTTTTTTTTTTTTTTTTTTACTTTAAATTCAACAGACTGGATGAAATACCATCTAAAATGATCACAAATGGTACATTTTACCATTTTAACACATTACAAATGCACACCGAACGTGCAAGTTTATGTGCATAAATGACCTCCAGGTTTAGGTGGGGTCGCGAGTCAATTTCCGCCTTATTTTGGGGTCGCGGGCTGAAAAGTTTGGGAACCCATGATCTACTCAAGCCTTTGTGAACCCCCCAGACAGTTTTTAAGTTGCTTGATTCAGTATTTAGATATTTGATATTCATTTTATCAGACACGCCCCCTTCCTATACAAACCCATTGTAACTTCAAACTCCATTTTAAACATGTTAGATTCATCAAAAACACCCGTCCTTGGTTCTGGTGACTCACCCTGCCCTCCTAATGTGTGAGGGGGCCGTGTTTTTCCGAGATTTCTTTTCATTTATTTTATTGAAATTTTTGATTGTATTTCATTATTTTAATTTTCCCAAAAAAATATTATAAAAATAAATGAAAAAAGTAATTGAAAAAACATGGCCCCCTCACGTATTAGGGGGCCGGTATGAGTCACCAGAGCCAAGGACGGGTGTTTTTGATGAATCTAACATGTTAAAAATGGAGTTTGATGTTACAATGGGTTTGTATAGTAAGGGGGCGTGTCTGATAAAATTAATATCTAATATCTAAATATTGAATCAAGCAACTTAAAAACTGTCTGGGGGGTTCACAAAAGCCTGAGTAGACGATAAAATCACCAAAAGTTTTTTTGAAAGTGAAATATCCCTTTAACTTATATATACTCTGTACTAGCGCCGTTGGTCAACGTGGGGTCCGGGGACCACCACCAGAGGCCCAAATAGTCACTTAGAGCAGTGGTTTTCAACCAGTGGTCCGGGGACCACCAGTGGTCCTTGAGGGAGTACCAGGGGGTCCCCCAGCTAAATTAGTTAACATTAGCGTCACAATCATTTTTAACCACTTAGCTTTGGCTATTCAAAAATAGCAGATCTACAAGCTCATAGCGCGGCACCAAGTGCCGCGCTATGAGCTTGTAGATCTGCTATTTTTGAAAAACCTTAAAAAAGTGTGCATTATCTTTTGAATATTTATGTATTTTTTAAAGCGAAAATTAACTGATATCTTTGCTTCTGGCGGTCCCTGGCGCAAAACATTTTCAAATGGTGATCCGCTGCCAAATGTATAACAATTTAGGGGTCCTTGGCATGAAAAAGGTTGAAAACCACTGACTTAGAGGTCTGTGAGAGAGTGCAAATGGAACCAAACGTAAGGGTCTTATTACCGTAACCCATTAAAACCCAGAAAGCGTCTGTGTCATTTTAGATTTGAGCTATATATTATATACTGTAGCAACATACGTTTTTCAGAAAGCTCTTAGGATTTAGAACAGTGCTTTATAAATAGCAGATGTACAAGCTCGCAGTGACACGTGTCACTGCGAGCTTGTACATCTGCTATTTTTTTAAAACATCTTCTCTTCTGGCACAAAACATTTTCAGATGGGGGGGGTTCGCGGCCAAATAATACATATCATTTTGGGGGTTCTTGCCCACGAAAAAGTTTGAGAACTACTGATTTAGAGCAGTGGTTCTCAAACTTTTTCATGTGAAGGACCCCCAAATTGACACTTATTAGCCCGCGGACCCCCATTTGAAAAGATATGCCAGGGACCCCCCATAAGAGAATATTTTTACGTCTCTAGCGGTGATTCTCAACCATTTTAATTTCAAGGACCCCCATTTAATGACATTTCTATCTCTGGGACCCCAATTTATATCCTAAAATCAGTGATAATTTAACTCAGAGAGTGTACAAATGGAACCAAATGGACCCGTTAGGGTCCATTTGGTTCCATTTGTACACTCTCAGAGTTACAGACCCATAAAGGTCCATTTGGTTCCTTACTATCCATCATTTAGCTGGGGACCCCCTGGAACTCCCTCAAGGACCCCTGGGGGTCCCCGGACCCCACTTTGAGAACCAAGGATTTAGAGGGCATTTGTAGAATCGACCCCAGGTCATGGGTTAGGGTTAAAGGCCGTTTGTACCCTCTCAGTTAAATTCACACTGAGGAGTTTACAGTGACTGAGGTCACAGAGAGAGAGAGAGACAAACAAAAGATTGGTAAAGAGAAGAAACAACAAAGTGATGAAATGGGGGTCCGTGGCCTAATGCATATAAGTGGGGGTCCTTAACGTTGAGGATCACTTAACTAAACTATACCGGAACCCTTATCTACACTGTAAAATGTGTATTTAACCCCGAGCGTGTACGAGTTACAGACCCGTGTCCATTTGGGCCAAAAAGAGCAGATTTCCAAGCTTGTGATGAGACGTGTTGTTAAGCTTGAAAATCATTTATTCTCTGAAAGCACTGCCATTGTACTACAGAATATAAAAACGAGGCTTGATGCTCTTTTCTTTAACGCTGCTTGACCTCAGAACGACTTAGAATGTGCAGTCATCATGAGTTTATCATGACAAGGTTGCTGGTTCAATTCCCAGCTCATTTGGGATAAATCTAGACAGGGTAACATAGACATAGTATTACTGTAATAGAGGATTGATTGTCAATGTTGCCGCCATATTGGCAAATGCAACGTGCCAACTTGCCTTTTGTTCCACAAAAAAATCCACAATTTTAATTTAACCAAGTATCCTGTATAATAGCATGTCTATGTCTGACGTTTGTTTTTCGTTTTGCGTTGCAGTGTGACGCCTTGAAAGCTTGTAAATCAGATATTTTTTTGACAATGTTTAACTTTTTTATTGTTATCAAGGCATTTGGTAAAAAAACAAATATTGAGACATTTCATTTTGTCCATATCGCACAGCCCTAGCTGTTAATTTGTATCACATTAGCTGTCATGTGCTTTAACATGTAATCAGCTGTGACATTGTACTAATGTGCCAATTAATCTCCCTTTAATCCTCCATTTGTAAAGTCACTGGGAAGAGTTAATGCATGGCATTGATTTAATCTGCATACCAGAATCATACCAAGTGCTGCAATCCAACGTCAGAGTTAATTTATTTGATATTGCACAAATCTCATTTCATGAAGACTATTTAGAATTTTGGTATAAGAAAATGTTTCTTTTTAAATGTGCTGATGAATATCTTATGGACCAAATCAACTCTTCATTTGAAGAAGTTTTCTTGAGTGATTGTGTACGTACTGAATATCGTTGTTATCGGACTGAATCTTCATGAATATGAGTCTTCATATCTAATTATTTTATGTCTTTTTGTTTCCCTATTTTTTTTTGTTGCTGGTGAAAATTGAAACTTTTTGCAAATTGTTTAAACTTGTCACCTCAATGACTTGTTCAAAATAGGGAGGCCAACAAGTTGAAAGTGGTTAAGTGTGTCTGTGGTCTTTGTAAATATTAACAACAAGAGTTTGTGACTAAATGACTACATTGGATCCATTGGAAAACAGGTTTTTATTTCCGTTTCCTGAAAAGTATCATTCTCGGACATACAAAGGTTTCCACCAGACATTGATTATATTCATGGTATGTTGGACATGCATACAAGTACAGTACAGTATAAACGTACTGTAGTTAATGTGAGACGATATATCGGCTCAAACTAATCAGTTAACACAATTAATTTCAGTCTGACTGTACTCTAGCCCGTTAAGACCTGAGGCCATTCTTAAAACATTTGTAAAATAAAACGTTTTTTGAAAAAAAAAATTAAAAAAAAATCAAGATTTTTCAAAAATAGCAGATCTACAAGCTCATAGCGCGGCACTCAGTGCCACGCAATGAGCTTGTATATCTGCTGTTTTTGAATAGCCAAAGAAATCTAGAGTGACACAGATGCGTTCCAGGTCTTAATGGGCTAGTCTAGTCTCAACTATTCCAGATTATTCCATAATCTCTGAATGCTACATAGAGTAGCTACGCCTCCTGAATGACCAGAACAGATGTCATCTGTTAATCATTTCCACTCACAAAATGACATTTTAAAATGCATTTATTATTATATATTTGAATTTACATTTCTGCTGAGCAGCAGTCTTTTGCGTCGACTGGTACTTGATTTACAGAAGGACACATTTACGCGACTGCATACAGTATGCGAAATGGAAGTGAAGAGAGGCTGGACATTCTTGGCATTTTCAGTGCTTCATTACACAGATTGTATGACAGAAGCATAAAAAATGGTGTGAGCCAACAGTCTATCTCCAGAGACTAGGACTCATCCAGTCATGGAAAGTGTGCACTTGTTTGTTCATGTGAGGCCACAAATGAAACCGTCAGTGCATTAACCACTTAAGACCTATTTTAAAAAAAATAGCCCATCTACAAGCTCACAATGCGTGTGGATCTGCTATTCTTTATATTTTTGAAAAACGTGTTTCTTTACTTTTTATGTCCATTTTCTTTATATCATTACATGCCTAAAATGTGGATGCCAGGTTGAACATGGTTAAATAAATGCAAATGTGAAACATACAGTATGTGATTTGGACAGTGTCATTATTTCAGTGTGTTGTAGCAGAACTATGTCCAACACCACAGTACAGTTGAGTAAACAGTCAGTTGTTCAAACATTGACTGAGGTGCTTTTCATATTTCATACTCCATGATTATGAAGAGAACACACCTCTATGGTCACTCACACACATCCTGCTGTACAGGATTGTGTGTGTGTGTGTGTGTGTGTGTGTGTGTGTGTGAGACGTGTGACCAAGTGATATCAGATGTACTGTATTGAGTGTGTGTGTGTGTGTGTGTGTGTGTGTGTGCGTGCGTGTGCGTGTATTAGGATATGATCATTTCCTCGTCACCATGCCGGCAGCAATACGTCTCACTGTGCTTATGTGTGTGTTTTTAGCCGTTCTCTCTGAGGGTAAGACAACGTTTTATATTTAATAGTTTCTGTTTAAAGCATGTCAAACATTTGTTTTAACATTTGCCTAAACGGCGTGTTAAAAGTCCTGTGCAGCTGATGCAAAATTATGCAAATGGAGGAGAGCTCAGCTCGACAGCATAACCTGTAAGTGACGGCGTGGCAGGTTGATCCAAGAAACTCCAACAATATTTAGTATTCATTCTACGGGACAATTAGTTTATAGCAGTGGTTTGTTCTCAAGTATCCTTGAGGGGCTTTCAGGTGGTCCCCAGCGTAAATATAAACAGTGGAATCACTTGGATGTAGTGTAAGTAATGTTAAATAGCTCTATATTTTGATAGTAACCATTGTTGTAGACTAGAGTGTTCAGTAGCAGGGGGTCTCCCTGTCTCTCCAGCTCTTTAGACATAAAATTCTCAGGGGATACCAATTTCTCCAATCAGGAGAGAGCTCATACAGGATACAGGGTAAACAAGAAACACAAAAATGAGCAGACAGCATTGGATCTGTAACATAACATTTAAGCTGGTAAATGGGTACTCTCTCATGATCGGATGAAATTGGCAACTCACCTGAACATTTATTGTCTGTTTACACAGTATTAAAGAGCTGGAGAGACGTGGAGACCCCTGTTACTGAACACTATAGCAATTAGTACTATAAAAAGAATTTAAGCTTTAACTTTTTAACAGCATTTTGTTTTTTTTACCTTTAATCCCTATAAACTATGTTTGCCAAGATTATACAATATTTTTCAAAAATAGCAAGTCTATACAAGTTCACAATGCTCCACATCCAGGTGCATTGTGAACTTGTAGATCTGATATTTTTGAAAAGATTTGAATAAGACTTAAGTGGTTAAGATGGAATAATTTGTTGTTTTTTTGTTTTAATGTTTATTAGAACATAGGCAACCTATAATCTTAGTTGATGGCTCTGTACTAGGTAAGCTTGTTTTTCCCTCTACATCAAATCCCTTCGCAATCTCTTCGTTGTGAGCTTGTAGATCTATTTTCGGCAAAGAGATTTGGTGTAGAGGGGAATCCTTGCAGACCTAGTTTAGAACCCTGGGGGACGCCCAGAGAAAACAAGACAACGAAACATGTTTTAGGAAAGTTTCAGATCTTTCCTAAAACATGCCTCCAGGTAGAAGTGAAGGTTGTCGTCAATATTTAAGATGTAAGTCAATATTTGTTGTAGGAAGACATGATGAACCTGGCATGAACCTCATTGTTTGTCTGATGTGTCTGATTAACAACGGTCACACAACACACACACACACACACACACACACACACACACACACACACACACACACACACACACACACACACACACACACACACACACACACACACACACACACACACACACACACACCTGTTAACAACCTGCTCTGCCTGGCTGGCAAACAGAAGTTAGAGCCAAGATGTCTGACCACACAGTTAATAGAACCTCATCATCCTGATAGACTGACGATGTACAGTTATTTGTTTAATCCATATAAAATAGTAAATGGTGCATTTATATAGCACCTTTATCCAAAGTGCTTTATAGTGTGCATTACATTCACTCATTCACAGTCACAGTCACAGCCATCATGTACACTCAGATGGCTGAGGAAACCATGCAAGGCACCAACCTACTCATCGGGAGCAGTTATGGGTTCAGTGCCTTGCTCAAGGACACTTCCACATTAACGCAGGGAGATTTAGATATCACTGGTATTTGTTTTCACAATAACTCAAGTATCCTGGACAAGTATATCGTCGCCGTCTCCATATTTCCCTGTAAATGAATGGCCTACTTGATTATACAACAGCGCCACACAAATGCATCAAAAGTAGCAGATCTACAACCTCGAAACCTCGTCGCTTTTTGCCATTTTTGAATTTGAATCCTGAAAAGGAACAGTTTTGGACTTGGCGGTTTCCACCCGACAGAGACGATATTTGACCAAAATAATAAAGGGACTGGAAGTGCACCAGAAATGTATTTATTCATTTTAAAGTTAACGTTGTTGTTGTTGTTCTCCAAAATATCCTCAGCGCTAGGAGTGCTGCAGCATTAGTTTTGGATTGGTACTTTTGTGTTTTTGTTTCAAATCGCAGTTCTACCAGATCATAACATAGAGACAGACCAGAGGTTTAGCCAAAAAGACTACAAAAATGAACGAATGACCCAGTTTGAATGCAATGTTTGACACTTTGAATCTGTGTGCTTCCTGTGCAGACACATCCACATCCACCTCTCCAGTGGCGGCCTCCATCCTGACCACACTGACCACAGCGGGCAGCCATGACACCTCCAAAGTGTCCGCCACCGCTGGTGTCACCTCTGTAGAAACCAAGGCCTCCAGCCAGTCAGTGACTTCTTCTTCTGCTGCCTCCTCCGCCCCTCCAAAAAGCTCTTCTTCCTCACCAACGCCAGGCCATTCTCCTCCTGTCCACACAACACACACACAGCTCACTCCTAACGACACAGTAGGAACAACAACAAACCACACGTCCACTGTGACCCACAGCCCCCCGCTGACGCACCGACCCAATTGGACCTCCACTACTCAGGCAAGCACTGCAGGTTGTGTACCAATTATTATTTTTTAATGCGATATTCAATCACTTTCAATTCAGTATTTCTACAGGCATGGCTGGTTTTGCTGGGGTGATGGGGGGTTATTATTTTTAAGTCCAGTGTTTTTTTATCTCCGCTTCTTGTAAGACTGAATTAAATATAGATTGGGAAATATAGACTGTCTGATACGTTCGCAATTTAACAATTAAATAAACAAATGTACATTATGTTTACCACATTAAAGCTGCACTATGTAACTTTTCCTCTTCTACCCCGGATTTGAACCC
The DNA here is from genome assembly GCF_963454915.1 of Gymnoscopelus microlampas. Lineage (NCBI taxonomy): Eukaryota > Metazoa > Chordata > Actinopteri > Myctophiformes > Myctophidae > Gymnoscopelus > Gymnoscopelus microlampas. Next base: position 51,526,028 of record NC_139946.1, on the reverse strand, counting down.
GTTTTCCTGCTGGGTTAATAGAACCTGCCTGCTTGCTCAGGGGATAAATTCAATCTTGACCTTCAGGTCAAAATTCGTGTCAGATCTAGATCCAGTGTCTAGGTGACACATGACCTTTGACATGATCTAAATGTCTCAATAGAAGAGCATGGAGATCTGCTTTTTTGACGAATATTTGCCTAACCTTAACCCTAACCTTAACCCTAACCACACAAACACTATGCCTAACCATAACCTTAACCCTAACCTTAACCCTAACCACACAAACACTATGCCTAACCCTAACCTTAACCCTAACCACACAAATACTATGCCTAACCCTAACCTTAACCCTAACCTTAACCCTAACCACACAAACACTATGCCTAACCATAACCTTAACCCTAACCTTAACCCTAACCACACAAATACTATGCCTAACCCTAACCTTAACCCTAACCTTAACCCTAACCACACAAACACTATGCCTAACCATAACCTTAACCCTAACCCTAACCCTAACCACACAAACACTATGCCTAACCCTAACCTTAACCCTAACCTTAACCCTAACCACACAAACACTATGCCTAACCCTAACCTTAACCCTAACCACACAAACACTATGCCTAACCATAACCTTGTTTGATTGATTTTGATAGAATACTTTATTTAGAAGATTTGCAGAGAAAAAAGCACATGGAAGTACAGTTTACAATACAAGGTCAGCTAAAATGGATCGCTCAAAAAAGCCGCAATGGCTTGTTTCAAACGAGATCCCCATGTACTCAATTCATGTAGGAATTAACCTTAACCTTAACATACAGTAACAGAAACTATGCCTAAACCTAACCTCAGTACCATGTCCGCCTGGGGAAAAAGAGAGTCCGTAACTTACGTGCACACCCACACACACATCAAGAGTTTATTAGTCTTTATTTGTCCCAGATGGATATTTAACTGAAGCTGAAACTGAAACTGAAGTCTGTTCAGCAACAAGAAGTCAAAGTTCTGTATCTCCTTTTCCAGATGGCATGGTTGTAAAGTGACGGTTGAGAGGATGATCAGGGTCATTTATTAGTATTGTGAGTAAGCGTGTGATAGCTTTATCATTCATATCAGAAAGTGTGCATGGGTGTGGGAACTGGGAAGGTCAGGGAAGGCAATGCAATGACGTGTTTCTACACAACACATAGAAACATATCGTCTCTGTCGGGCGGATACCTGTCCAAAACTGTGACTTTTCAGGATTAAGAAATAGCAGATCTACAAGCCCAAAATGTGTTTCGAGCTTGCAGATCTGCTACTTTTGATACTTTTGTGTGACGCTGTAGTATGATCAAGTAGGGCATTCATTTACCAAAAAAAACACAACAAGTTAAAATATGGAGATAAGAGGGTTCTGCCCGACAGCAACGATATCTATTCACATGAGCGCAGTGTGACCCAAGCTGGCATAATGTCGCTCTCCTTGTGAAAAGGCCTTTTAAATCATTAAAACCGGGAAAGCATCGTGTCATTTTAGATTTTAGCTACTGTATATATATGGCAACATACGTTTTTCTGAAAACTCTTAGGATTTTAAAGGGTGTTTCTTTTCTATTCTTTTTTGGAAAAATCTTTAAAGTTTGTTTTTTTAAAACACAAATCTTCTCTTCTGGGGGTCCCTGCTGGCACAAATACATATCAATGTGGGGGTCCTTGGTATGAAAAGGTCTGAGAACGACTGATTTAGAAGGCATTTGTAGGATGGGCCTCAGGTCTTAATGGGTTGATACAGTAACACAGTGCTGAATACTGGAGGAAATGTTGGTAGGATTCCAAGGCCCCTGGCCCTGGGGCAGACGCAGTTAGCTCACAGATGCCACGGGTTAGTGATTTATTTAGCTGATACTTGGGTGTATTTGGGGTTTCAGAATGCATTATGCAGAATGTACATTACTTATTAAGAGATGACAGATGAAGTTTGTCAACTTCTTGTGGAGATGAGATGAATCATATAACGTGTGTCTGTGTGCGTGCGTGCGTGCGTGCGTGCGTGCGTGCGTGCGTGCGTGCGTGCGTGTATGTGCATGTGTGATGCAGGTGTTCAGCCTGCTGTGTTCAACGCGGGGCTGATAACCGTGCTGTGTATCTTCTTCATCGTGCTGGCTCTGGGTCTGGTGGTCTGCATCATAAAGACCGTTCGATCCCGGAGGAACAGCTTTGAACGGCTCGAAGACGTGCCAATGGTGAGACGTCTGTTCCTGTTGAGACACATGATACTTATATTAATAGTACTAATACCGGCTGTGGAATGCCCTCCCTCACCATCTGAGAGCAGAGGTGACTCTGTTAAAAGGGGACTAAAAAGCTTTCGTTTTAACGAGGCATCTGCCTAGAGATAGACTTATTGATGCCTTTTTGTGTCTTTGAACTTGAAACTTTTTCTTAGCTGGGTATAGTTGATCTGAACCATTGATCTGAATTGTTTTTATTATGTTTTATCTATTTTCTTGACTTATGCCATGTAGCACTTTGATAATTTTGTAAAATATAAAGTGTGTTACAAATAAAATGTATCATTATCATTAATAATAATATTACTAATACTAATTACTTGACCCCTAGCATCCTTATTCTGGGTGCATACTGCATACCGTGAAAATAGCCAATCTACAAGCTCCCAACGTGTCACATGGTGACACAAATAACATCTCTACAGAATCAATCAAATACATTCACCATAAATGATTTAAACTTCTGGTTGTTTTCCTTTGAATCTTTTTCAGGACAAAGTGAGTGAAGAGTCTCCGATCACCCATTACTCTAAATGAGAAGGAAGGATTCACCACAAAGCTACACCAGAGCTGATGGTTGGACCTTGTGTGTGTTTGTTGGTTTGATTGTGTTGTTCTGGGGTTTATATTAGTCAAGATGACTGAAGGGATTGTGTTGAAACATTAGATACTCTACTGTCCAACACCTTCTTACTGTAATGATACAACAACAAACCTTGTTTTTCCTCTCTAGCACTCTACTTGCACATTGCACTGTAACATTAAAACCACTTAAAGCGGCATTATGTAACTTGTTTAATGAATTAAAGGTAATTTTGGGTGGTTGTATTTTGTAGACATCAGCGATGTCTTTTCTTTCCTTTTTGTCTGCCATGCTCTACAGACAGTATGTGGCTGGCTAGCCACACACACACACGCACGCACGCACGCACGCACGCACGCACGCACACGCACACGCACACGCACACGCACACGCACACACACACACACACACTATTATGCTATTATGTTTATGCCCCCCCACCCTCCCTGTCTTGAACGTTAAGCACTTATAAATACCAAATAAGTACTCATAGTTTCTAATAATTCAAATCAAAAGCAACATTCCAATGGCAAGTCCCACAACTGCTCTGTTTTAACTGTGACCTTTCACCTCTGTTCTTGCCTACTTGTAGCTGTGGTGGAGCCGGTTGTGACTCACAGGCTGTTGAGCTTTCTGTTCTCTGTCTGTCTTTGCCTGTCTTTGTCTGTTTTTTGTTTCGTTTTTTAATCTTTTTTTTTTTACCTGTCGCTCCCTCTACAACAGTGTGCTATGTACACACCCTGCGACACTTCATATAGGCTGGCCACAGCTCTGGTCACACACCCGAATATATGTCTGACGTCACATGCCCATATGTGGAGATTAGGTTTGGTTTAGGCATAGGTTTATTTGTGATTTTTATGGTTCACATAAAAGCTAAATTGTAACTTTACCAGATTAAAAAAATATTTAAAAATCAACCATAGAGCTCATTTAACTTATATAAATAAAAACATTAATCTGATCAGATTTTAAAAAGTTTAAACATGTTAGCGAGAAGTACAGTTTTGAGGTAGGCCTACTTTTTCTTTACTGGAGTATTTCTAAATATTTACAGATATAAATGATTACATTATAAAACATACATTAACCACTTTAGCCCTATTTTATACCTAGGCTACTTGGAAACAGCCGATCTGCAAGCTCACAACGCATTGCATCGTGATGCAGATCTGCTATTTTCAAATATTTCAGTACTTTTACTTGTGGTACTTTATAAGTACATTTTGATACCAATACTTTTGTACTTTAACTCAAGTACATTTTGTATTCCGGACTTTTACTTGTAACAAGAGTATTTCTCCATTGCAGTATTGCAGTATAAACATTAGAGTACTTTTTCCACCACTGTCCTGCAGATGTGGCAGATGTGGCAGTGAGACACATGGTCTTCTCAGCTGATCCCACTATCCTGTTAAGAAGCCCGTACCCCTTCAGCACTGATGAATATGTGGCAGTGATAATATGGAGCACACACACACACACGCACGCACGCACGCACGCACGCACGCACGCACGCACGCACGCACGCACGCACGCACGCACGCACGCACACACACACACACATTGACTGGTGTATATTCCTTGCACATCGTTCGTCTTTCTCCAGCATTCACTGCTAGATAAGACCTGCAGATAACCTGCTAGCAACACTTCAGCCATGTGTCTGTCTGTGCGTGTCTGTGTGTCTGTGTGTGTGTGTGTGTGTGTGTGTGTGTGTGTGTGTGTGTGTGTGTGTGTGTGTGTGTGTGTGTGTGTGTGTGTGTGTGTGTGTGTGTGTGTGTGTGTGTCCATTACACTTGGGGGGGGGGGGGGGGGGGGGGGAGGGAGAGAGAGAGAGAGAGAGATTTAGTGAACCATCTGGCCAGGCTGTGGTATTTTTTTCTTCCTTAGATAGATTTGGAATGTTCTTTCTTTATTTTCTCAAAGTTATTTGATTGATAAAATATAGAAGCAAGAAGGGGTAGGATTAGATAGAACTTCTTCCTATGCCCTTTTCATGCACTCTGGAGTTATTTGTATTTTTTTCCTTCTTTTTTTGGATTATGTTCATTTTAAGTATTCTTTCTCTTTTTAACTGTGTCCAAAATAAACAACCCAAATACAAACAATACAAAAATAGGCTACTGATAAAGACTCTAAGTCAGCAAACAGCTCATAAGTCATTCTCTGTTTCTGTGTTTCTCTGTCTATCTATCTGTCTGTCTGTCTGTCTGTCTGTCTGTCTGTCTGTCTGTCTGTCTGTCTGTCTGTCTGTCTGTCTGTCTGTTGTCTGTTGAAAATAGCCAATCTACAAGCTGACAATGCTTTGTGTTGCTTTGCGACACGATGTGAGCTTGTAGATCAGCTATTTTCAAAAGATTTGTATACATTTTGAAAACTTGTGAAATGGGACATTCCAAAGCGTAATGAGTACTTTTACTTTTGGTTTAAGTTAATTTTGTTGCCAATACTTTTGCACTATTACTCAAGTACTGTACATTTGGAAGAGAGAGATCATGCTACCTTCATTAATTATAAAACAAGAATCCATGTACGGTAATCTGTATTCAGTGAAACTGAAAAAGAAGCTGAATGTGTTCCTGAGAGATTAGTAAGTGTCTGGCTCCATTCCACAGAGCAGACCCCACCCTGACTCATGTGGCTCCAGCTCCGTCATGTTGTCATTGCTGCACTGCGTTTACTACGGCTGTCAAAACCTTATGAATGAACAGAGCCTGGTTGCCTAACAACGAACAACAACAGCCAGCCAATCACAGAGCGAGCCGCCTCCTGCCGGGCAATGGGGAAATTAGTGTATACGTCAAGTACTGTACTTATTCTACTTAAGAACAAATTTGAGGACTTTTTTTTACTTTACTGGAGTGTTTCCAATTTTCAGTACTTTTACTTCTACTCCATTACATCTCAGAGGCAAATATTGTACTTTTACTCCACTACAATTATTTGAAAACTTTAGTTACAGTTATAGTTTAACATACATTACATAATTCAGCCCTATACTTTTCGCCCATTTGAAAATATCTATAAGCTCATTGCTATTTTCAAAAGATTTTTATACATTTATTCAACTTGTGGGATATTCTGCAAAATGAATATCTACTTTTGGTAAATTTTCATGCCAAATACTTTTGTACTTTTTGTCAAGTAAATTTAGAATTCCAGGCTTTGACTTGTAACAGAGTATGTCTACATTGATTGCAGTATTGATACTTTTTACTAAAGAAATCGAGTACTTTTCCCATAGACTTTTCCCAACCAACCACTGCAGTCAGAGCGAACGTCCCGCCGGGCGATGGGAAAATGAGTGCCAGCGTTGTGTTTCCATTGAAACGTTTCCTGGGCACCACGTGACCCACGCACGCCGTCGTCCTGACGTCACCCTCCTCCTCTCGCTCGCGCTCCTCCTCAGACTGAAGTCTAAAGTAATAAAAGTTTAGTGTGATAAAATGAGGAGTTATTATGTTTACTCACACTTTATGACAACTGTGGACAAAAGCAACAACTTCACCTCGAGGAGGCTTTGTGTGTGTTCTGGAGGTGAGTAAAGAAAACAACAACAATAACAAACTTTTCTCTCCGTTTGATGAATAATTGCAGGACATTCAATCAAACTTTGTAGCCGCTTCACGGCTTTTATTTTTAAAGGACGAAAATAGCAGATCTACAAGCTCACAACACGTCGTGGAGCGACGCGTTGTGAGCTTGTAGGTCTGCTATTTTCGGTGTTGAAAAATAAAAGTTTGACCATTTTGGGACATATTTCGCCTATAATTGACCTGGCAACCACATTTGAGTCTAAAATGGACTAAAATGTGGTTGCCAGGATGGAAGGGAAGTGGTTTAGATAAAGCAGCATAAATCAGTATGTTAATTAATATATAATATATATATATATATATATATATATATATATATATATATATATATATATATGTGTGTAGGCCTAATTTAACAACAAAATAGCCTGACAAAATTTGTTTGTTGCAGTTTTGTTTTTTTCTTTCCAATAAGCAGCTGTCATGTGAGTTATTAAATGCAGTGGTGTACAGTAACTATAAGTACATGTAAGTACTGTACTTTTGAGGTGTTTTTTACTTTACTGGAGTATTTCCAGTACTTTTACTTCTACTACACTACATCTCAGAGAATATTGTACTTTGACTCCACTACAATTATTTGAAAACTTTAGTTACTTTGTAGATTTTGATTATTATTACAAAACCTACATTAACCACTTCAGCCCTATATGCATTTCGGCCATTTGAAAACAGCAGATATACAAGCTCACAATGCATCGCAATGCAACGCATTGTGAGCTTGTAGATCTGCTATTTTCAAATGTTTTTTTATACATTTGAAAACTTGGGGAAAAGGGACATTCTGCATAATGAGTAGGCTACTTTCTACTTTTGGTACTTTAAGTACATTTTGACACTTAATACTTTTGCACTTTTACTGAAGTAAATTGTGCTTGTAACAGAGTATTTCTACTTTAGTAAAAAATGTGAGCACTTTTTCCACCACTGATTTAAATGAAAGTGTCACTTTTATTGTTACAGATGTTCACTTCACTTTTCAGTGTGACCTGACATTATGTAGTGTGTGCAGTAGATCTGCAGTGCAAGCTCACTGTCTGTCTGCTGGCACAAAGTCTTTTCAGATGGAAGGTCTGGACTGTGCAAAAATACATATTCATTTGGGGGTCTTCGATATGAAAAGGTTTGAGAGGCACTGTTGTGTCTTGTTTTAGTGGCAGAGCAGAACACGGAGGCTTTATGACTTCTTTGTATAGAAATGTGTTGTTTTAGATGAGTTGGAACGAATACAGGAGAACTGGGCACTTGTAGGCTGTACTAAGTGGGGCCTTTATGGCAGGTATAGGCTATCTTTGCATTGCCATAGATAGGACCAGTTCTTCAAGGCGGTGGTTAACTGTTACATCATAATGTACATACAGTAAGAGTCTAACGTGATGTAATGAGCCTCGTTAGGCTCCTCGGGGCATTGTAGCAGCATTAGTAGTACTTCTCAGAAAAACAAAAGCAAAACCAGTTCTCTCAAATGCCTAGTCCTTCCATTTCTCAGGAACTATAATGGCATGATTGGAACGGTTCCCTGGGGGGCCCACACAAACGTCTACTTTGCATGTAGTCCAGACCAGACCAGGCATGAGCAGTGTGTTGCCAGATTTAGTTTTGCGAGAGCGGAACAAGCAACCAGAGGCCTATGGGAAAACGAGCCCAAAATAAGCAAGCAGTGTCTTTCAAACTTTATTGTCTAATGTTGTTTTAGAGCAGTGGTTCTTAAACATTTTCATGTCAAGGACCCACCGAATTAAAGTGTTTTGCCAAGAACACCCATCTGAAAATTGTTTTGTGCCACAAAATTGTGCCACATCCTTTGAAAATAGCAGCTATTTTCAAATGGCCGAAGTGTATACAGGGCTGAAGTGGTTAATGCATGTTTTGTAATAATAATCCAAATCTACAAAGTAACTAAAGTTTTCAAAAGAATTGTAGTGGAGTAAAAAGTACAATATTTGCCTCTGAGATGTAGTGGAGTAGAACATTTAAAATACTCCAGTAAAGTAGAAAATCCTCAGATTCCTGTACTTAAGTACAGTACTTGAGTACATGTACTTATAGTTACTTTACTCACTGGTCATGGGTATAGCTTTTATAATTTCAATGGAAATGACATCAGACGCCGCTGTGGGCTTTGAAGCGAGATAGAAACATGACTATTATAAGAAGCCTTTCACCACCAAACATAAACACACTCTAAAACGGGGTCCGGGTTGAATTCCTGCCGCAGGCTTTATGAATAATAATATCTAGTCGCTTTACAGGAAATTAAACTGGGACCCCAAGCTGTTCCCAATAACAGTGTAATTCCACTGACGGGGCGCATGCTAATATGGAATGTGTGCGTCTGTCTGTCTGAAAAATATTTGTGCACATTCCCTCTCCTCCTTTATCTGCCATTTCCTTCCGTCGAATCTGTTTCCTTATTATGCTTTTTTATCACACACACACACACACACACACACACACACACACACACACACACACACACACACACACACACACACACACACACACACACACACACACACACACACACACACACACACACACACACACACACACACACACACACACACACACACACTCTCAATTGTTTTTAGTGCAGGCCCCCAGCCCAGGGCTGTTTACAAGACTAAAACAATACAGTTGACAATGTGTTTCATTCATGTAAGGCAAGCAGTGGTGGAAAAAGTGAGCTTCAGTTAAAGTATCAATACTGCAATGTAGAAATACTCTGTTACGAGTAAAAGTCCGGAATTCTAAACTTACTTGCGTAAAAGTGCAAAAGTATTGGCATCAAAATGTACTTTTAAAGTAAAAGTGCTCATTATGCAGAATGTCCCGTTTCAAGTTTTAAAAATGTTACACATCTTTTGACAATAGCAGATCTACAAGTGGTCAGTGTGGTTCTCAAACGTTTTCATGTCAAGGACCCCCAAAAATATATGTATTGGCCCCCCATCGGACCCCCATTTCAAAATATTTAGTTCCAGGGACCCCCATGAAGCAAAGATTGGAGTAAAACATTTTAGCTTTTAAATATATATATGTATATATTCAAAGATTTGCACACATTTTCCACAATTCTTTCAAAAATAGCCAAAGAAATCTTAAAATGACACAGATGCGTCCCCGGCCTCAAAGGGTTAATGGGTCAAACCATGTTCTTTGTTTGGCAACATAAATGGACAGTCTCTCGTATTAATAGCATGTACTGTCTGGCTATAATGTTTGGTGACATGAAATCTAAAGTCGTGTCAATTCAAGTGTCGACTGTTGACATTTTAAAACACAAGAAGTAGCCTAGTGCATTGGTTCTCAAAGTGGGGTCCGGGGACCCCCAGGGGTCCTTGAGGGAGTTCCAGGGGGTCCCCAGCTAAATGATAGATTAGGCACCAAATGGACCCTTATGGGTCTGTAACTCTGAGAGTGTACAAATGGAACCAAATGGACCCTAACGGGTCCATTTGGTTCCATTTGTACACTCTCAGAGTTAAATTGACATAGATTTTACAATATAAATTGCGGTCCAAGTGATAGAAATGCCATTAAATGGGGGTCTGTAGCCCTAATGCATGTCAAACTGAGGGTCCTTGAAATTAATATGGTTGAGAATCACTGCTAGAGCCGTAAAAATCTTCTCTTATGGGGGTCCCTGGCATATCTTTTGAAATGGGGGTCCGCGGGCTAATAAGTGTCAATTTGGGGGTCCTTGACATGAAAAAGTTTGAGAACCACTGGCCTAGTGACTGTTTGTCTATTGCAGTGTTTCACAAAGTGGGGTCCAGGGACCCTCAAGGCTCACAGGTCCAAAACATTTTCAAATAGTTCAAATAGCCAATCTACAAGCTGACAACGTGTCGATGTAGATCGTCTATAGCTGAGCTATTTAAAATGCTTTTTAAAAATAGTAATAAATGTAAAAAAAAAGGTTTAGGGATAATGGGTAAGGCACTGGCAAAAAATAGGGGCGGGCTGCTGGGTCTGTAACTCTGTATGTCTACTCTTGATGCATAACCTATATCTGGTTCATTTTACTGCTTACAGTACATATCGCCTCTGGCCGGTGGAAAACCCCAGATGTCCAAAACTGTTGCTTTTCAGGATTCAAATTCAAAAGTAGCAGATCTACAAGCTCGAAACGTGGCGCGAAGCATGCTTTTGATGCTTTTGTGTGATGCTGTATGACCAAGAAAGGCATTCATTTACAAAATAAACATGACAAGTTAGAATATGGAGATAAGGGGTTTCTGCACCACAGCAACGATATACATTTGCATACCCCACTCTGTATACATTTAGACAGATTACACTTAGACAGATTACACTTCAGTTAATATTATGGTTTCAAATCTTTTTTATTGTGAAGCACAGGTTATGGTTATACATTTCTGTTCATACATGGATAGCTTCCTTTTTTAAACGAAAACAAACAGACATATACACAAAACAGATACAGGTAACATGACAAAAAAAACACTCGAACTTTTGATAAAATGACATCTTCAGTTAAAGTTATGAACAAAGGCGGCAGTGGCTCAGGGGTAGAGTGGCCGGGTAGAGTGAACTGGAAAACCGCAAGGTTCCCAGTTCGATACCGGGCTGGGGCGCTCCCCTAGAGTTAGTGTCGAAGTGTCCTTGAGCAAGGCGCTGAATGTGTGTGTGTGAATGGGTTAATAGCACAATCAATGTAAAGCGCTTCGGATAGAAGCACCATTTATAAATGCACCATTTACCATTTAACAAAGCAAAATCTCTCTTCTGAAAGTACCATTTGTGTCCACTAGATGGAAGTGTAGGACAGTGTTAAAACACCTTCACTTATCAAACAGAATAACAAGATCTAATCTGAGTTTGTTTGATCAGTAAATATTTGCAGTGGCAATGCCCAGATATGCTTTAGTTCATCTGAGTGACGAACAGCGTTTGTCTTGTCACCATCTGAGGCCTTTATCTGTGTGGTGTGACAGAACACAGATTTTTACACACACACTTATATTCAAAGAGGAGTCTCAAAATGAACAAAAAGGACTATAGATGTGTTTAAGGCATGTCTGCCTCCTCTTGTTATTTATTATTTAATCAAAGGAGAGTGTGTGTGTGTGTGTGTGTGTGTGTGTGTGTGTGTGTGTGTGTGTGTGTGTGTGTGTGTGTGTGTGTGTGTGTGTGTGTGTGTGTGTGTGTGTGTGTGTGTGTGTGTGTGTGTGTGTGTGTGTGTGTGTGTGTGTGTGTGTGTGTGTTCGTGTGCGCGTGTTCGTGTGCGCGTGCGTGCCTATGTTTGTAAGAGAGACCGCGATGAAAGTAATTGAATCAGAGCTTCCACATTCAGCTGAATGCATTGATTGATTGATTGATTGATTTTATTTAGTGATAAAAAGATGACATTTGCACTCAAGTAACATCACAGGAGTTAAAAAAAACCCAAGGGATAATTTTCATTGTGGTCAAAACAAAAAAACATAAAAGTACAAAAACATAAAAGTACAACAACAATAAACAAGTGTGCCTTATCCCATCTAAATAGATTAGGCATTGATTTTTGTACAGTTAGCATATTGTGACTACAGGAGACATTAAATGCCTATTCTCCCTATTCCTCTGTACGTCTTGCTTAAAGGGGAATACCACTCATTTTCAACATTGAACTATGTCATTAATTTACACCTTAGAGCAGCCCTCTATGCTGCTGCATTCACTAGAATGGGGAACCTCACTTCCAGCTTTTACAGTGCTTACATAAGTTAAGACTTGTTAGAGCTTTTTCAGCCAATTCATTTCTATTATCTACACGTACTATGTCTTGTGAAATGTGATATATAACCATAGGCCATTATAAACTACTACAAGCCACCACACATTCTCCAGTTCTAGGCAACACAGAAGGGGGGCTTTGTTCTTATTTCCACACAACAGCTCTAAGGTGTTCAATGTTGAAAATGAGTGGTATTCGCCTTTAACTGCCAGCGGGAGTATCTGAGTACATGAGTGTTTAGTGATTGACGTGGTTGTTGTATTGTTATGAGGACCTTTTTATCAGCTGAGAGGGTTGTCATGAGGCATGCTTATCAGGGCTATAGGAGCTGGAGGAGAAGTGCGTCATAACGACGGAGACATCAAAAGACCACTAACCGATCCGACGTGTGTGTGATATAGGTCAAATGCTGCTGTTAGGCAAAAGACATAGTCAATCATTCTGAGACTCCCGGATCATTACAACTGCTCTATTGTCTTCATCTATGTTAATGTCCTTGTTAACCCATGAAGACTTGGGAACACATCTGTGTCATTTTTTTGATTTGAGCTAAAAGAAAAAAGCTTTATTTTACACTTTGGCTATTCAAAAATAGCAGATATATAAGTGGCGCGCTATGAGCTTGTAGAGCTGCTATTTCTTTTGTGAAAATGTGTGCAGATCTGTTAATATAATGTATTCTTTTAAAGCGAACATTTTTAACTCAAATCTTTGCTTCTGGGGTGGTCCCTGGCTGGAACAAAATATTTTGAGATGGGGGGGGGGGGGGGGGGTGTTCCGCGGCCAAATACACATCATTTTTGGGGTCCTTGACAATTCTGAAGGTTTGAGAACCACTATAGCAACATAATGTTTTTTAGAAAACTGATTTAACAGACATTTGTAGAATGGGCCTCAGGTCTTAATATATGGGTCAATGCAGTGATTCTCTTCCCCCAAATGAATATGTATTTTGACACAGACCCCCAATACGAAAATAAATAAATAAGACTTTGTGCCTGGGACCCCCATAAAAGATTTGTGTTGTTAAAATGTTTTAAAAATATTCCAAATTTGTCCATTTCTTTTTTTTTAAAAGATTGTTTTGAAAATAGCAGATTGTGAGCTTGTAGATCGGCTATTTCAAAATGTACAGTATATAGGTTTAAAGTGGTCAAACTGATTTTAATGCTACATTAACTAATTTTGCTGAGGACCCCCTGCTGGAACCCCCTCAAGGACCCCTAGGTGTCTCAGGAGCGATTTTTGAGACCCATTGTGTTCATACACCTGACTTTGGTGCCTATAAAACAGTGGTATACTGCATACCACGTTCTGTTGGCTGTGGAAATACGGTGCGCCATCGCAATCTGTGTGCATGCTGTGGAGTGGAGAGGTCTGTAGGTCTGCAGATCGTCATATTGGTTTTACTTTTATGGGCACATGTGACATGACTCCTTTGGCTGGCTCCTCCATAACTACATGCATATTATGTGTAGAAACCAAATCCAGTTTGGCCTGTGGGGGGGGGGGGGGTCATTTCTTTTGTCAAGTTAGAACCGTTGTTCTTAACCTCGTGACCCCCCAAAATAATCATATTTGAACTGGGGACCCTCCATTTTGTTTGACTCCGTTCTACAGATAAAAATTGAACCACTGAGCTAGAGCAGGGGTTTTCAACCAGTGGTCCGGGGACCACCAGTGGTCCTTGAGGGGGTTCCAGGGGGTCCCCAGCCAAATTAATAGTTAGCAACCAAATTGACCCTTATGTGTCTGTAACTCTGAGAGTGTACAAATGGAACCAAATGGACCCGTTAGGGTTCATTTGGTTCCATTTGTACACTCTCAGAGTTAAATTGAACACTGATGATGGTGATACAGTGTAGATTGGGACCCCCAAGAAATCTAAATGGTTGAGTCCCTGGCATATCTTTTCAAATTGGGGTCCCTGGGCTAATATTTGTCAATTTGGGGGTCCTTGATGCGAAAAAGGTTGAAAACCACTGAGCTAGAGGACTTGTCTAGGCCTGGACGGTCTGGGTGATACTGTACATCAGCCATTATTTGCATTTTCTTGATGAATCGATATTGACATGAGGCCGATGTGTCTTTTAAAAAAAAGTATAATTAAGCCCTACGGTATATTCATAAACTTTCAAAAACAATCCTGTACACAGTATTACATACATTGAACATTGCTGAGTGTTATTCCTCACGTGTCCAATTGATTCACCCACATCTGGACACATCTGGACACATCTGGACACATCTGGACACATCTGCAGCCACCATGACTCATAGAACCATTTGTCGTTTTTGCATGTTGCAGCAAATTGTTCTCTCTCTGAAGCTCTGAAGCCGTTCCTTTGTAGCTGACATTAAATAATGATTAATTTATGGTTGATGGTTTGGAGGAAGTTCAGGTTGTCGCCGGGCAGAAACCTTGTATCTCCATATTTCAACGTTGTTTTTGTTTTTATTCATGAATGTCCTGCTTTGTCATGCATCAGCTATTCATTCAATGTGCTTTTAAGTGAAAGTGCTTAAGTATCTGTGGGTTTTATACATATTAATTGAACCAATGGCAAGTTTATTAGAATATAAGAGCTTGTGACTAAATAATAACTGCAATACATTGGATCCACTTGAACACAGCCAGTGGTGTAAAGTAACTAAGTACATTTACTCAAGTACTGTAATTAAAACAAATTTGAGGTATTTTTTTACTTTACTGGGGTATTTCCAATTTTCAATTTCCAACTTCTACTCCTCTACATCTCAGAGGCAAATATTATACTTTAACTCCACTACAATTATTTGAAAACGTCAGTTACTAGTTACTCTAGATTTTGATCATTATCACAAAACATACATTAACCACTTCAGCCCTATATATACATTTTGGCCATTTGAAAATAGCAGATCTACAAGCTCACAATGCGTCGCATCGCGACGCATTGTGAGCTTGTAGATCGGCTTTTTTCAAAAAACATACATTTGAAAACTTGTGAAAAGGGACATTCTGCATAATGAGTACTTTCCACTTTTGGTACTTTAAGTACATTTTGATACCAATGCTTTTGTACTTTTACTCAAGTACATTTTTTATTCCAAACTGTTACAGAGTATTTCATTACATTGCATTATTGATACTTTTATTTACAGTAAGTAAAACATGTGAGTGCTTTTTCCACCACTTGAACAGAGCTTCCTTTTTTTTCTACCTGACATGTAGAACTGTTATGGAGCTTTTATGATGATTCACTGTGACTCCAACTCTCTTGTGTTTCTGATCTGCTTGTCTTCCCAGTGACGAGGCGCCTCTCATCTGCATAAATGTCTGCTCTCGAGGTAATTATGATGGAAAACACTTCACCGCACACGCACACGCACACGCACACACACACACTCACACACTCACACACTCACAGGCACACACAGGCACTGATTATGCGCGCACACTCACATAGTTCAAGCAGCAGCACTTAACCCATTAAGACCGGGAACGCACCTGTGTGTTATTTATTTTTATTTCTTTGGCTATTTAAAAAAAAAAAAAACGTGAAAATGAGTGCAAATCTTTGAATATATATATATTTTTAAGCAGACATTTGTAACTCAAATCTTTGCTTCTGGGGGTCCCTGGAACAACATATTTTACAAATGTTTCAAAAATGTATTTTCAAAGATTTACAAAAATGTTCACGATTTTTCTAAAATAGCAGATCTACAAGCGCAAAGCGTGGCACTAAAATGGCAGAGATGCGTTCCCGGATAGAACGGGTTAACCACTCAAGTCCTGTTTTACGGGTACTTTGTCGTACAACGAATACCAAACATTGCCGATCTACAAGCTCTCACAATGCGCGCCACACATCGCCCCCCTTTCCCGCTATTTTTGAACATTGCCCACATTATGACACGTCCAAAACAGGGACGCAAGGGTCATAAAAAAAGCCAGGAACACAGTAGACCAGGGGTTCTCAAAGTGGGGTACAGGGACCCTCCGGGGGTCTTTAGAAGGGCTTCCAAATGGACACTTAAAGCTGCACTACGTAACTCTCCTCTTCTAAACCGGATTCAAACCAGCTTTCATGTACGCAGGAAACCGGGTACAAATGGAACCAAATGGACCCTTACGGGTCCAAAATAGCATCATAGTCCACTGCAGAGACTCTACTGCATCATAGTCTACTCAGAGAGTGTACAAATGGAACCAAACGGACCCTTACGGGTCCGTTTGGTTCCATTTGTACACTCTCTGAGTTATGGGGGTCCTTGAAATTCAAATGTTTGAGAAGCAGTGCAGTACGTACTGTGGTGTATATATGTATATATCCTTGATGTCTTTCTTTTTTTTGCCATGCTTCTGTGTGTGTGTGTGTGTGTGTGTGTGTGTGTGTGTGTGTGTGTGTGTGTGTGTGTGTGTGTGTGTGTGTGTGTGTGTGTGTGTGTGTGTGTGTGTGTGTGTGTGTGTGTGTGTGTGTGTGTGTGTGTGTGTGTGTGTGTGTGTGTGAATTTAGTAAAGGGACTTGGTGTAGAGGTACAAAACAATAAAAGAGTAAAGGAGAGGGCCAAGTACTGACCCCTGAGGGACCCTGGTCAACAATATATAGGTTTTAATCACATGAACCCTGGCATGTGTGTGTGTGTGTGTGTGTGTGTGTGTTTATGTGTGTGCATGCGTGCGTGCGTGCGTGCACGCGCATGTGCTCGTGACGTGTGCATAGTATGTGTGTCCATGCTGTGCAGGGCAGATGGTTGACCAGTAGGGGGGGCTTACAAGCAGTGACTGTCCTCATAAAAGTAACACAGGCTGAGTAATATTAACACACACACACACACACACACACACACACACACACACACACACACACACACACACACACACACACACACACACACACATTTAACATCTTTATTTGGGTTCACATTTAAGAAAGACATTCTTGAACACAAACAATATTCACAGCCTTTTGGGAAACTGAAGTATTTCAGGATACAGATCACGGGTACAGGAAGCATCGCCTCCTCCAATTATCACATCAGACACTGAACAGAATATTGCCGATGCCTTAGCTCGGCTTGGGCATTCCTGCAGTCTGCAGACCTCTCACAACTGATTTATGGCCATTACCGAGGCTTCCAAATATGAACACAAGCAGTTTACATGTTGTAACAGAGCTGTATAATAGCATCCTTGAGGCGTTGGTAGCCTACTTAAGCACCTTGGTAAGGAATGCCTCTTCCAGACTGTGGTCAAATGTACATGCCACTTCCAAAATGGTCACTTCTCTACTGTCCTCATCATCAACAACAACATCTGGTGTATTAGCTGTAACATCTGAAAAGGCATCATTTTCATTATTGCACATGAACATGGCAGTTGAAACACAAGAATGTTTATACGTTTTGGCAGATGATGAAACATATGAACTTACATCCTTAAAGGTAGGGTAAGTGATATTTTTTGGTTAAAACAAAAGTATTTTGTTAAAAGGTTAAAGCACTATATTGTGATAGTAATCATTGCTATAGAGTGTTTGTTCAGTAACAGGAGTCTCCCCGTCTCTCCAGCTCTTTAATAAACAGAAAATAAATGTTTTGGTAGGTGACAATATTTCAGCCAATCAGAAGAGAGTACCCATTTATCAGCTTAATTTTTTATAGTGTTCCAGTTCCCATTTTGTCTGCTCATTTCTTAGTGTCATCACTTCCAATTTCACTTGTTTAATCTATATCCTGATTGAGTTCTCTATCCTGATTGGATAAAATTGGAAATGAAACTGAAACTGAAACGAAAATACATTTTCTGTTTAATAAAGAGCTGTAGGGACAAGGAGACTACTTTTACTGAACAAACACTCTATGGCAATGAGTACTATCAGAATATAGAGCTATTTAACACTTATTTTAAGCAAAGAAAATCACTTGCCCTACCTTTAACTAATAGGTCAACAATTATGTCGTGCCTAGCAACGTACATTCCCTTGTATACATAGCAGCCATATAGGTGACAGAGTTTCAGTAAGTGGAGTGTGGTCATGGTGCAGACAATGAGGAGGAAACGTATTAGGGAACCACAGAGGAAGATTGAGTCTGGTTGGAAGGACCTTTAATCTTGCTTTGACTGTAAAGGTGATTGTATCCTCATCAACTGCATCATCTTTGAATATTGTATGAGAGACGGTGTGATCTGCAGCAGGAAGGCAAGCTAGCTGTCCTTGTAGTTTTATACCAGTCCAGTGTTGTTGTTGTTTTTGCTGTTGTAACATTACAAGCAGTGGTCTAAAGTAACTTTACATAGTACATTTACTGAAGTACTGTACTTAAGTACAATGTTGAGATATTTGTACTTTACTGGAGTATTTCCAATACTTGTTTTAGATTACAAAACATACATTAACCACTTCAGCCATATATACATTTCAGCCATTTGAAAATAGCCGATCTACAAGCTCACAATGCGTCGCATTGTGAGCTTGTAAATCTGCTATTATATATTGTAGATCGGCTATATTAAACCTGGCCCGGTCAATGTTAGAACCCGCCATACGCCAGTGGTCAGTCCTATAGGGAAAGACAAAGTAACTAGTAACTAAAGTTGTCAAATAATTGTAGTGGAGTAAAACTACAATATTTGCCTCTGAGATGTAGTGGAGTAGAAGTAAAAGTATTTGAAATTGGAAATACTCAAGTAAAGTACACTACAAATACCTCAAAATTGTACTTAAGTACAGCACTTGAGTACATGTACTTAGTTACTTTCCACCACTGAGTAGGAGACAAATGAAATATTTCACTGTGTGTACTTGTAGAAGTAGGAGACAAATGAAAGCTTTATTCATTGTAGATTGTAGTATAGAGGCATCGGGCCCGGGGTGTTGGCAGGAAGCTGGGAGATGGATGGAGGCCCCTGGGGGCCGATCTGTTGTCACTTTGTCCTCTTACAACCCAAGGAAAGTGTGTCGATGATGCACACACACATTAAGGGGAAATGGATGACGTGTGTGCGTTGTGTGTGTGTGTGTGTGTGTGTGTGTGTGTGTGTGTGCGTGTGCGCGTGCGCGTGTGACTCAGTCTCATGTGTCTCTTTCCAAATAATGGAACACAAGTGCTTCCACTGAGACATGCTGCGTGACATGCTGTGTGTGTGTGTGTGTGTGTGTGTGTGTGTGTGTGCTGCTTACAGCTATTTGTGTCTACATGTTATCTGTCACGTCTGTCGTGTGTGTGTGTGTGTGTGTTTGTATTAGTATACAGTACTTGCGAGGACCAAGTATAGTAGAATTTGAAGAAATCTACATTGTGAGGACCGTTTTCCTGGTCCTCACAAGACAAATGGTTGTTTTATAGTTAAAAAAAAAAATGTTAGAGATAAGTTTACAATTAGACAAACATTCAGGTCAGGATTAGACATTTAGAGGTTAGGTTTAGGGATTGGAATTGGAGTTAAACATGATTTATATACTTAGTTGCTCGCCAGTGTCATGCACCGAAAAAATAGCCGATCTATAAGCTCACAACGCGTCGCAGCGCGGCGCGTTGTGAGCTTGTAGATCTGCTGTTTTTCGGCTTTAGGCTTACGGTCAAAAATGGCAATTATCTTTTTTAAACGGCATTCATAACATTGCTGTCCTAAAGTGTTGATGTCCTCACAAGTATAGTAATACAAACGTGTGTGTGTGTGTGTGTGTGTGTGTGTGTGTGTGTGTGTGTGTGTGTGTGTGTGTGTGTTGTGCTCTGAGGCGGCATGTGATGGTCATTGTCTGCCGGGGGGCGGGGCATCTATTATAAGAGCTTTTCACACCCTATAACATAAACATTGTAAATGGGTCCATGTTAATGTGTGTGAATACAGACGGAATGGTTTATCCTAATTGGTGCATTTCTATAGCATCTTTCTCCAAAGCCCTTTACAATGTACGTTACATTCACCCATTCACCAGTAGTGGAATATAACTAAGTACATTTACTGAAGTACTGTACTTAAGCACAATTTTGAAATACTTTTACTTTACTGGTGTGTTTCCAATTGTCTATACTTTCACTTCTACTCATCTACATCTCGGAGGCCAATATTGTACTTTCACTCCACTACAATTATTTGAAAACTTTAGTTACTACAGTAGTTACTTTGCAGATACAAAGTATTACATTATAAAACATACATTAACAGCTTTAGCCCTATTTTATACCTATAGGATATTTGAAAATAGACGATCTACAAGCTCACAACGTGTCGCATCGCGACACGTTGTGGGCTTGTAGATCTGCTATTTTCAATTTTTTGGGGACTTTTACTTTTGGTACTTTAAGTACATTTTGATACCAATACTTTTACATTGCAGTATTGATACTTTTACTTATAAGTAAAACATTCGAGTACCTTTTCCACTCACACACACACACATGCACACACAGATGGCAGAGGAAACCATGCAAGGCACCAATCTGCTGGTCAGGAGCAGTTGGGGGAGAGCAGACACTGGTCTTGCTCAAGGACACATCGACACAAGCCCAGGGGGGGAGGTGGGGATCGAACCGGGAACCTTCTGTTCTACCAGGGTTCCGCTCTACTGTACCTCCTCAGCACCCTAATTTCAGTAGCTGGATAAAGTTGCACCCAAGCTGCTCCCATGACAACGCAATTCCACAATAGAACCTTGATTGCCCCAGAACCATATAATAGACAGATAGACAGACAGACAGACAGACAGACAGAGAGCAGTGGTGGAAAGCAATTAAGTACATTTACTGTAAGTACTGTACTTAAGTAACATTTTGAGGTATTTGTACTTTACTCGAGTATTTCCAATTTCCAATACTTTTACTTCTACTCCACTACATCTCAGAGGCAACTATTGTACTTTTACTCCACTACGATTATTTGAAAAGTTTACTTACTAGTTACTTTTCAGATATAAAGTATGATATTATAAAAAAATACGTGAACCACTTCAGCCCTATTTTATACCTAGGCTATTTGAAAATAGCAGATCTACAAGCTCACAACGTGTCGCATTGCGACACGTTGTGAGCTTGTAAATCGGCTATTTTCAAATATATTTGTACTTTTACTTTTGGTATTTTAAGTATATTTTGATGGCAATACTTTTTTTGTACGTTTACTCAAGTACATTTTGAATTCTGGACTTTTACTTCTAAACAGAGTATTTCTATATTGCAGTATTGGTACTTTTACTTTACAGTAAAACATTTGAGTACTTTTTCCACGACAGACAGACAGACAGACAGACAGACAGACAGACAGACAGACAGACAGACAGACAGACAGACAGACAGACAGACAGGCGGCTCCAAAAACTGATGGGAACATTTTGTTCCTCTCAATTTTCCTGGAGCAGTTTCTCTCTGTGAGCACTGCATGTTATACAGTCGCGCACAGAAGCTGCTCCAAATAATTGAGGAAACAAAGTGTTAAAGGAGCTTTTCAGACTTTTCAATTTTCTCTCTCAATCTTCTCTTCATATAATTGGTCCTTTTATCAATGCTCGTCATCATAAGATGTCACCATTTCTGTCTGTCTGAGGGCTGTGGACAGTTCTGAAACCTGACTATACACGTTGACGTCATCGCTAGGCAGATTTGGTCATTTAAAACGAGATTTTTTATTAGGCTAATTCAAGCCTATTTCAGCATGCTAACTTTCCAGGAAGAGAGGCTGTAGTTTTGATTGGTATGGAATCCCCTTCGATGATGTCATTTGGTAGGCAGGTTTGTGAACTGTCCACAGCCTTCCAGTGAGACAGAAATGGTGTCTCATCTTATAATGAGCATTGTCATCATCAGCCAATATTTTCGGTCTATTTATATTTACGGCCGGGTGCCCTTCCTGACGGCAACCTAAGGGGATGGATTTTCTGTAGAGGTTGACTCCCTCAGCCTATTGCTCTCCTGAGGAACATGCCCACACACACATTAGTAACCTCGTGTCAGAACAAAAAAGAAACACTTAATCGGGTTCCAGGTGGTGTCGCATTGTTTTTGTTCCCCGCATGCAAATGCAAATCAATTAGTTCAGTCTCGCTAGTTGCGCTATGAGTTAGAATAAAAGATGGCTATACCAAACGATTATTATAAAAATGAACAAAATGATTATACCAAACTTAACAAATGAGAAACTAGGGGAATCATTTTGGAGATGCACAGCGCTCTTGGGTTCATCTGCCATTAATCTCTCAAGAACAGATTCCGAGCTGCGCCACTGCATCTGTCGGGAGGGCCATTCAGAACGTGCGGACGTTGGCCTACAAGTGGGCGGGCCCTAGATCAGGAAGCAAGCCGCGATTTACCCAATCAAATGTAGTGGCCGGGATTTAGATCTGTGCGTTCGCTTTCTAATGTGTTCCTACTGGAAACAAACCCAAACTCATTCAACAATGGCGTCCTCGAAGCCGACCATGGAAAGTTAGTAGCATTTTAACTTGTTCTTACATTATAGAAACACGTGGGCTTACAACCAAAACCATCCATGTTCCGTGGGAGAAATCAGTGGGAATGAAAACATAGGCGCCCCCCACCCCCAAGAGTAGGTCTGAGAGTGGACCAAACGGGCCAACGTCCTGTTATCCGTATTCTATTGGGCCGCCCCCCCCCCCCCCCAGAGTCAAATTCAAAGGAAAAAAATGGCAGAGGGCGCAGTTTTTTCCATTTTTTTTGGACGATGGCTTCCCAGATTGATCTGCCACGAGTTCTGCCGTGGGTTATATCCGCTCTAGACCGGATCAGAAACCCCCAAAAGGAGTTGATCCCAGGCTACACATTAGTGAGAGTTTGTGCATTGTTGAATGAAATAATATGTAACTAGAAAATGTGCTCCTCGGAGCACAGGTCTCCGCCAGTAGTAAAAAGGGAAAGTAAAAGAAATAGTGTTGGGCATGTGCTGACCTGCCCATTGACCATCAGGTCTAGAGAGTTCATGGGAGCCGTAGTGTGGCAGTTAGCAGGTCCTCAAGTCCTCCTGAGGTGTCACCAAGCCCACACAGGGCAAATGGAGGCGGGTTAACACAAAGTAAAAAGGGAGTTTTCAAACTTCTTTTAATTTTTGTTGTCATCATCATCATCATCATCATCATCATCGTGTTTTGTTTTGCTTGCGTTTTTGTGATGCTCTTTTTAGAAGGAGTCCATGGCCTTGAACTCGCTGAGAGCCTGAACGGGGGAGATGTGTTTCTTCTGGGAGCCTCGTCTGACACGTGTCTGACACTCCTCCGGTTCCTGATTAATCCTGTCTTACCTCACTTCGAAAGATATAAATGATCTTTCGAAGTGACACACCTATTTATAGGTCTCTATTTCATCATGCGTCTCGCTAGCCAATCAAAGCACACCCTTTCAACATATCGTCACGTGTCACGTGAAGCTCGACCAATGTTAGCTCGGTGGACACACTGAAGGACGAGAACGAAAACGTAGTCTCCTGGCGGAGACAATAATAATATTAATACTGCTACAACTTCTACTAATAGTAATAATGTGTGTTTGTTTTGTTGGTGTGTTTTTTTCACAGAGACGGAGGGAGTCTCTCCCTGCCGTCCACTATGCGGTCCGGCGTCGTTTCTCCGGCCCGGTGCAGCTGCCGCCGTTGTCGCGGCGACACTCGTCCACTCAGGACTACGGTCAGCTGGAGGCGCGGCGCCCGTCAACGCTGGCCTATCAGAACCTTCCTCTGAGCCAGCTGGAGGAACTGTACAACCGGGCCCTGAACCACAGCCACAGGTAGGATCTATACGTCTGTTATTAGATATGTACAACCACACAACCACCAGGTATGGGTCTATAGATCTATTGATCTGCTCATACATCTGTACATCTGTTTATCACAGACACACACACACACACACACACACAGACACAGACACAGACACACACACACACACACACACACACACACACACACACACACACACACACACACACACACACACACACACAGACACACACACACACACACACACACACACACACACACACAGACACAGACAGACACACACACACACACACACACACACACACACACACACACACACACACACACACACAGACACAGACACAGACACAGACACACACACACACACACACACACACACACACACACACACACGTTTGTATTACTATACTTGTGAGGACATCAACACTTTAGGACAGCCATGTTATGAATGCCATTTAAAAATAATAATTGCCATTTTTAACCGTAAGCCTAAAGCCGAAAAACAGCAGATCTACAAGCCCACAACGCGCCGCGCTGCGACGCGTTGTGGGCTTGTAGATCGGCTATTTCTCGGTGCATAACACTGGCGCGCAACTAAGTATAAATCATGTTGAACTCTAATTCCAATCCCTAAAGCTAACCTCTAAGACACGTAAATGTCTAATCCTGACCTGAATGTTTTTCTAATTGTAAACGTATCTCTCATCTATCTATCTCATTTGTCTTGTGAGGACCAGGAAAACAGTCCTCACAATGTATATTTCTTCAAATTATACTATACTTGGTCCTCGCAAGTATAGTAATACACACACACACACACACACACACACACACACACACACACACACACACACACACACACACACACACACACACACACACACACACACACACACACACACACACACACACACACAGAGAGGTTGCTGGTTCATATTCTCTGTGTCTCTGCTGCACTGTGCTGAGAGTCCTTCATGTTTAGAGGGCAAAGAGACGCTATTGAATCTCACACACACACACACACACACACACACACACACACACACACACACGCAATTAAAACTATAAAGTGTCAGATACCTGTGTGTGTGGGGTGTGTAAACATGATATAATGTGTGGTGTGTAAGGTTGTGTGTGTGTGCCGGTACATGCTGCTTAAATGTATATAATGTGTACAGGACATGGTTGC
>NC_139946.1:51430943-51495943 GCF_963454915.1 Gymnoscopelus microlampas | reverse complement strand
TCTGATATTATTACTGCACACCAGTGGTGTAAAGTAACTAATTACATTTACTCCAATACTGTACTTAAGTACAATGTTGACGTATTTTGACTTTACTTGAGTATTTCCAGTTTTCAGTACTTTTACTTCTACTCCACTACATCTCAGAGGCAAATATAGTAGGCTACTTTTACTCCACTACAATTATTTGACAACTTTAGCTACTAGTTACTTATCAGATATAAATTATGATATTATGAAACATGCATTAACCACTTTTTACCCTATTTTATACCTAGGCTATTTGAAAAGAGCAGATCTACAAGCTCACAACGCGTCGCGATGCGACACGTTGTGAGCTTGTAGATCTGCTATTTTCAAACATGTTAACACTTTTACTTTTGGAACATAAAGTATATTTTGATGCCAATACTTTTGTACTTTTAGTAAGTAACATTTTGAACACATGCAGGCCTTATACTTGTAACAGAGTATTTCGACATTGCAGTATTGATACTTTTACTTAAGTAAAAAACATGCAAGTATTTTTCCACCACTGCTGCACACCATGGCTTATTCATCGTTGATTCTTTGGGTATTTGTTGCATTTAGAACATTGGTTCTCAAAGTGGGGTCCGGGGACCCCCAGGGGTACTTGAGGGGGCTCCAGGGGGTCCCCAGCAAAATGTGTAAATATAGCATCAGAATAATTATGACCTTTTATACTTTGGCTATTCAAAAATAGCAGATCTACAAGCTCATTGCTATTTTTGAAAAATCTTGAACATTTTTGCAAATCTTTGAATATATACTTTTGAAAGCGAACATTTGTAACTCAAATCTTTGCTTCTGGGGGGTCCCTGGAATGAAATATTTTTAGATGGGGGTCCGCGGCCAAATACATATCAATTTGGGGGTCCCTGGCATGAAAACGTTTGAGAACCACTGATTTAGAACACTGTGGATCTCGTCTATTGTGAATAGAATCAGTAAAAATCCATTCAAGTTCCTCCTCACCACCCTGACACTGTCCATGGTACTGAATGGTGCATGTCAGAGAAAAAGGTCATGTTCATTTTCTTTTTTCTATTTTTTTTTATCCCATGATTTTGTAACCCATTTTTTCACCCAGTGCCAATTGCCTATGTAATCCTGGGCGCTACTCTCCCTCTGCCAGCCTAGGGAGAGCCCAGAGCCGAGCTCATGCCTTCTTCAATGCATGAGGAGCTAGCAGGCCCCAGGCCCCCCGCTTTGCGACGCGTTGTGAGCTTGTAGAGCTGATATTTTCAAAGGATTTTATACATTTGGAAACTTGTGAAATGGGACATTGTGCAAAATGAGTACTTTTACTTTTAGTACTTAATTATATTTTGATGCCAATACTTTTGAACTTTTACTCAAGTAAATTTTGAATATAGGGCATTTTACTCTTAACAGAGTGTTTTAAACATTCCAATATTGATACTTTTACTTAAGTAAAAAATGTGAGTACTTTTACCACCTTCTGGATGAATAACATTTGCGATTATGTCCAGACTCCAGACTTATCCCTGTTTACACATGTGTGTGTATGTGTGCGTGTCCGTGTCGTGATAGGTTCACACTTCTCCACGTCACAGACGTCGGCTGTTTGTTGACGCTCCGAGGTTTATAAAGTGCTACACGCCAGAATGAGCGCGCGCACACACGCACACACACGCGGAGGCTTGCACGCAGCCACTCGCGCGCCCATACACACACACACTCTCAAACGGCGGTTCGAGCTCTGAGTGAAGCGCAAAGGGCTGTGTGTGGTTTACTCTACAGACAACAACAGACATCACCTTGTTTAATCATTTAGTGTTTTATTCTATAGGATCATTTATCAGAGCGCTGATCGTTCGTTCTTTGTTCCTGTGTCTTCCTCCGCGTGGAATTCCACGGGACTCGAACTCGGCGAAAGTGGTGATTGATTGATTGATTGATTGATTGATCCCCCCCCCCTCCCCCCCCCCCCAGTCCTTCTTTGTGTAATTGATCAAAGTGCTGCAGACGATCGATGGATTTACTGGATGTTTCTAACAGATGGAGCGTTTCAGCAGAGACGCTGCTGGACAGCGCCCCGTGTCTCTGAAACTCTTCTATAGCGCTGAGCACGTTTTATGTTCTATGTGCGTTTCTCTCCTCTTCCTTTCATTGATTGATTCAATACTTTATTAATAGTTTGCAAAAGAAAGGACAGAAAGTACAGTTCCAGTACAGCAGGATGCTAAAAAGGATTAAACCCAAGAAAGCACCATATGGACTTGTTTCCATTGGACTTGTGTCATCGTGATCATCATACTATCTAGACATTAATCGTGCAGTTTGAAGAGGATCATAACAGTACATACAGTAAAACATGGAGTGTGAGTGTGCGGGGTTGAGTCGCCAGGGTGCGGGTCAGGCCAAGCCCCCCAAACACCTGTGGCGCCAGCCTCGGACCCACATCCGCATCAAGCAGAGGATCCAGTCGGATCAGGAGAGCTACCTGCACCGCAACAGGACTCTGGACAAGCTGAGACCCAGACTGGTCAAGCCCCGCAACTCCTGGCCCTCATCTCTGACGCTGAAACGGTAATGAAATATACAGTGGTGGGGGGGGGAAGTACTCATTTGTTTACCTAAGTAAAAGTATCAATGCTGCAATGTAGAAATATACTCTGTTACAAGTAAAAGTCTGGTTATCAATATTTTACTTGAGTCAAAGTACAAAAGTATTGGCATCAAAATAAAGTACCAAAAGTAGGCTGCTCATTATGCAGAATGTCCTGTTTCACAAATTATCATTATGTATAAAATGTATAAAAATACTTTGAAAAAAGCAGATCTACAAGCGCACAACCGTCACATTGCCACGCATTGTGAGCTTGTAGATCTGCTATTTTCAAATGGCCGAAATGTATATAGGGCTGAAGTGGGTAATGTATGTTTTGTAATAATTATCAAAATCTACAAAGTAGCGAGTAACTAAAGTTTTCAAATAAGTGTAGTGGAGTAAAAGTACAGTACTTGAGTAAATGTACTTAGTTACTTACACACACACACACACACACACACACACACACACACACACACACACACACACACACACACACACACACACACACACACACATGTGCTTCGTGCATGTTCAAAGAACTCCAGACAGATATTGGAGAAGTCTATGACGTTCCCTCATGATATGACGAAAGCACAGACATTGCGTCTGTGTGAGAGTCAGTGATGTGGGGCTTGTGTTTATGGGCCTGCTCTGCTCTCTGATTTCTCTGGTGTCGTCAGTCGTCTGTAAACACTGCAGTGATAAATGTGTTTGTCTTGACTGTGGAAGTGGAATACCAATGATCGGTGCTTTCAGGTGGAATCCTTGTATGTCCAAAACCCTTTCTGTTCAGGAAATGGAAAACGGAATCTGTGTTCCAGTGGATCCAATGTAGTTATAACTTAGTCACAAGCTATTGTTTAATACTTTGCATTGGTTAAATATTTATAAAAACCCACAGATGCAAAATTTGCTTCATCTCTCTCAGCTAGGGGGTCCTTGGCCGGAAAAAACATTGAAGACCACTGATCTGGTTTCTGTCCCATGGAGAGCGACTTTATTGTCACATCACAGGTTAGAAGAAGAGGTTGACATGCTTTTTGTGCGCAAGCTCCATCATTCGTAGTTTTCAGGAAAGAAAAAAGGGGGCGGGGCACAGAAAGAGAGAGAGAGAGAGAGAGAGAAAGGTGGGAAAAGAAAAAAAGAAAAATCTAAGATCACACAAGTATCATATCCGTCTCTGTGGGGTGTCCAAAACTGTTACTTTTCAGGGTTCAAATTCAAAAAAACGCAAAAGTACCAGATCTACAAGCTTGAAATGCGACGCGGCGCGTTTTGATGCTTTTGATGCTTTTGCGTGACGTGGTATTGTGATCAAGTGTAGGGCGTTCATTTAGAACAGTTAGAATACGGACATAAGAGGTTCCTGCCCGACAGCAGGGCTATATTAGCGGTGTTGAGGAGGTACACAGAGTTCAAGCAGCACTATAGAAGCCAGGAAGCCAGCAGGCCGTCGACAAACAAGGCAACGTGTTACTTAATGTTCTTCCTCAGACAGAGCATTAGTTCTGCTTGAACTCTGTGTACCGCCGTACGGACACTAATACATATTTTATTGCATGCGGTACGAGCGTGCTTCTTCCATATTTATTTTTCATCAGTTTTGGCCAGTTTCAAAGCCCTTGTCTTCTCCCACTGTTTTTATATTGCGAGACAACTAGTGTGTGTGTGTGTGTGTGTGTGTGTGTGTGTGTGTGTGTGTGTGTGTGTGTGTGTGTGTGTGTGTGTGTGTGTGTGTGTGTGTGTGTGTGTGTGTGTGTGTGTGTGTGTGTGTGTGTGTGGCTAATCTCACAAACCACCAGACGGAACAACTATCAAATGTCTTGTGCTCGCTGTCTGTAAGCCACAGAGATAAATCCCGGAATATTCTTGACATATTGTATTTGTGTGTTGTTTAGAGTATAGCCAAATATTTGTTCCCTTTATTTTCCTCCCAATTATTTAGCTATTATGCAAATTAGAAGGATAGGAGCTTACCGCACCCGAGCCGTGCTGTTCATACGCTGAGTTGGCGCTGCCCGGAATTGAACCAATGACCTTATGGTCCAAAGGCGAGAGCTCTACCGACTGAGCGACCCGGACACAAATATAGTGAACTTAATTATATTTAAACCACTTAAAACGGCACTATTTAACTTTCCTCTACTACCCCATATTTGAACCCGGCTTCCTGACCAAGTGCTGACATTCTTACCATTGAGCTAATAGAGCATGCCTGCTCGCTCAGGGGATAAATGTAATCTTGACCAAAATTCGTGTCAGATACTGTGTCTAGATGAGACATGACCTTTGACACGATCTAAATGTCTCAATAGAAGAGCAGGGAGACAGAATACAACCACCCTGATTGTATAAGTTATATTGTATTAACATACTCTACCATACAGATTGGACACAATTACATTTTATTCATAAAAATACAGTTGCATAGTGCTGCCTTAAGCCTAAAAAAAAATACAATTAAAAAAAATTGCTAAGCTGTCATGCACATTGTGAGCATGTAGACCGGCTACTTTTGAACATCTTTGAAAACGTTTGAAAATGTTCACCTATTCCAAAATACCAGGTTGAAAGTGGTTTAAAAAACAGGGCTGAATAATTGCGATAACGTTTGTGTGCAAAAAGCCTAATAATGACACTAGTATAGTAACAGTGAACATGGACATACAAGGTTTCCACCCGACAGAGACGATATGGGCCAAACCGATAATGGGTCTGGCTCTAGCAGCGTTCGGTTAGATCAGCCTCAGACACCTGGGGAAGAGGGGTGGTGGGTGGGGAAATGGGGTCACATTTAATGGCCGTCATCATCACAGCCACTCCGCCTGCACACAGCCCTGCTATTATCACCTAGCCCCCCCCCCCCCCCCCCCCCGCTAAAACGTCACCGTTGTCC
Source organism: Gymnoscopelus microlampas (assembly GCF_963454915.1). Taxonomy (NCBI): domain Eukaryota; kingdom Metazoa; phylum Chordata; class Actinopteri; order Myctophiformes; family Myctophidae; genus Gymnoscopelus; species Gymnoscopelus microlampas. The sequence goes on along the minus strand of NC_139946.1, from coordinate 51,490,448 downwards.
TCCTCTCTCCTGCCGTCTGGCGTGACGGTAAGAGACACCTGACATTGAGGGAACGTCGGCCGTGTTGACAACAACACTTACCTCTAATGCATGGAGCTAAAGAGCCTAGAAGAGCCGTGAGCTCACCTCCATTATTACCGCTATAGCCTCTCTAAACCCTTACTATACAGTGGTGGGAAAAGTACTCAAAATGTTTTCTTTTCAAGATCTTTTTATTGGTTTTTAGTACAAGGCCCAGGGGGGTACTCAAAATGTTTTACACCACCCCGGCAGTTCTGTCAGAGGGGGGGGGTGGCTCTGCATCGTTTATGATATTCATTCATATTTGATACAGCCTGTTCCTGGCGAAGATGTAATTAATTCTGCCTTAAAAGACTTTAAGCGGGTCTGAAAATCGCTGTCCCTACGTTCATGTTTTGACTCGTTTGTAGCGTTTATTGTGTCACTCTTTGGGTAAATGTGTACATTTACACCTTCAGTCCATGCTTCATATCCATATGAGTAAAAGCACCCGAGTTGTGTGTTTATTTTTCGAACACAGTTCTGTTCTTATATGAGGCGATCTAAGATTCTAAGATTCCCCCAATGGGGATTTCAACACAAAAAATAAAGCCCTCTAGCGGCACTGACGTCAGGACTTCAGTGCTCTATGACCGTCAATTTAGGATTATGAACCAACCGACCCAGGCCTACTCTTGTTTCAGATTAGATAACACTGTTTTAATCAAGGTCTGTCTGATCGCATGCCTGCACACACACACACACACACACACACACACACACACACACACACACACACACACACACACACACACACACACACACACACACACACACACACACACACACACACACACACACACACAGAGCTACAGGCAATCAGACTCTCAGTCGGAGCGACTGACTCAGCCTCCGCACACAGTGGAGGTCAACAGCAGTGCCTCTGGGTAGCTGAGATGACCGTGTGTGTGTGTGTGTGTGTGTGTGTGTGTGTGTGTGTGCGTGGGGTGTGTGGACGGCCAACCACTAGCAGTATCCCCGGAGCCCAGATGTTTCCAGCAGCACCATCATAAAGCCATTATCTCACTGGTATGATGGTGTCGAGGTTAACCCCTTAAGATCGGGAACGCATCTCTGTGTCATTTTCTGTGATTTCTTTGGGCTATTCAAAAACAGCAGATATACAAGCTCATAGTGCGGCACAGAGTGCCGCGCTATGAGCTTGTAGATCTGCTGTTTTTGAAAAGTCATGAAAATGTGTGCAAATCTTTGAATATATATATTTTTTTAAACAAACATTTGTGACTGAAATCTTTGCTTCTGGGGATTCTACAGATCTAAATCCTATCTTCTAAATCCTAACAGTTTTTGTTTTATTGAAAAAAAAGTATGTTGCTGTAATCAGTGGTTCTCAGACCTCATTTTCATGTCAAGGACCCCCAAAATTATATGTATTTGGCCTCAGACCCCCATCTCAAAATGTGTTGTTCCAGGGACCCCTAGAAGCAAAGATTTGAGTTACATTGGCTTCAAAAAGAATATATACAGTATTCAAAGATTTGCACAAATTTTCGCCGCGCTATGAACTTGTATATCTGCTATTTTTGAAGAGCAAAAAAAAAAAAAAAAAAAGACAGATGCATTCCCGGTCTTAAAGAGTTAAAAAGGGGGAACACGTGTTGTTGGTGTAAAATATGTGTGGGCCGGGCGTCATTCGTGTGCTCCCTGCAGGGGCGATGGCGATAGATACAGTATAGTCATTCGCATTTAACCTCGAATTCAGTTGTTTTATGCATGTTTTCTCCTCCTCGGAGGCACTTAGCGTGCTGAGTGCACCTCAATCCAGTTTTCAAATAATTGTAGCGGAGTAAAAGTACAATGTGAGCTTGTAGATCTGCTATTTTCAAATAGCTTAGGTATAAATCAGGGCTAATGTGGTTACTGTATGTTTTATAACATAATAATGTGTATCTGCAAAGTAACTAGTGACTAAAGTTTTCAAATAATTGTAACAGAGTAAAAGTACAATATTTGAGATGTAGTGGAGTAGAAGTAAAAGTATAGACAATTGGAAATACTCCAGTAAAGTAAAAGTACCTCAAAATTGTACTTAACTACAGTACTTGAGTAAATGTACTTAGTTACTTTACACCACTGCACCTAGTGGCAATTCAAGAAAGCAGCCAGCTAGGATACTAGGGTTGTTTTTTTTGGGGGGGGGGGGGATTGCTCTTGTTTATTGAAGTGTTGACGGGGGACTCGCGGAGCAGCCTTCTTGCTCCTTGACCCTGGCAATAAGGAGCCAATCACAGAAGTCCAGTGAGACTGCTGCCGTCCAATCAGCGCTTGGCTTGCTTCCGTAGCTTTAATTGGGCAGAGTTGTCAGGGAGTGTTGGGTTTCAGATTTTTCCGAACACAATATGAACAAAAATCATTACTTTAACCGCCTGAACCCTAGCATCACTATTCGGGGGGGGGGAAACAAGCCAAATCAACTGTCTGTGTTATTAGTAGATTGGCGGAGATATTTCTTGTAAAGGGGAAAAAAAGGAGGGGGCCTTCAACAAACTGGCAACAAAAAGTTTGGAAACTTAACTTCGATCAATGATTTCTCCCCTTTAATAATACCAATTGGTATTGTATTTTATATCATTTTTATCGTTGATTAGTAGTGGATTGAGCAACACAGAAAAATGTGTGGGTACCTTTCCCGCTTTCTTTTGCCAAATCCCCTGCAATATTGTTCTGTTGGCATTCACACTCGATATAAAATACAATACCAATTGGTGTCATTAAAGGGGATAAATAATCGACCGAAGTCACCTTTCCGAACTTTTAGTGGTCAGTTTTTATATAGGGTTAAGTGCAATAACAAAAACCTACATATTGTTGCTGTCAGGTGAAAACCTTGTCCAAGTCCTAAACCGTTAGTTTCCAGGAAATAGAACCTCTAAACCTCTCTTGTGGTTAATGACTTTATAAATACTTTTTTTATTAAAAAGGAAAGCATTGCATTCATGAGCAGAAAGAGGTTAACCGGCGTTGTGTTTATGAACATCTTTTCTGTCTCACTTGGTCATGGAAAATGCATTAGCCCATTACGTCCCCTCTCATGATAGTGAATTAATGTCATTTGTCAGTGGCACCTCCTTTAGTTGATGTTATTGTTTTGTTTTCATGGGTGACAGAGCGACCCAATCAACATGCTAATCAGTCCAGAGTGAGCGCCTCTCAGACGCAGCTGAGCCAGTTAGCGGTTGAGTGTCTCGTTTACTCAGGGACTCTTTGAAAAGGTAGGCGAGCCGAGGAGGGTGGAACCGCCCACCTTTCCATTCCCAGACGGCGTCTCTGCCCACTCGGCAACGGCTGCCATGGTGTGCCTTAAGTCCCTTAAGCTATGGGAGAGAGCTGTGAAGAAAAACGATTTAATAATATCATAATTGTGTTCCTTTTTGTTATTGTCGGGGTGTTGGCCAAGTACATTCGCACATGGAATTCGGCTTCTGGAATCGTACCTGGGACAACCAGGACCTCTGGCTCCCCAGGCCCCTGGTCTTCATGGTCTTTTGAAAACAATTTCATTTAGTTTTACTCATATTATAGTCATCTGAAATGTTTTAGTTTTTTGTCTAGTTTTAGTCGACTAAATATCATAAGATTTTAGTCGACTAAATATCATAAGATTTTAGTCGACTAAATATCATAAGATTTTAGTCGACTAAATATCACAAGATTTTAGTCGACTAAATATCATAAGATTTTAGTCGACTAAATATCATAAGATTTTAGTCGACTAAATATCATAAGATTTTAGTCGACTAAATATCATAAGATTTTAGTCGACTAAATCTACTGTTTTTTTTTACGTAAAAAAATATATTTTGTCTGGCCTTGATTGCGTCGTAATGCCTCATTTTACACTTGGTTGCATACTGAAAAAAGCCGATCTACAAGCTTGCAGCGTGACGCGTTGTGAGCTTGTAGATCTGCTATTTTCAGAGCGCAACACCCGAGCGCAACCAAACATAAAATGACTTGTCTTTTAGTTCTACTGGATCTCTTCTCCACTAGTCCCTCACTAACATTTTAATCTAGTTTTCATTTGTTGATGAAATTGTCAATATATTTAGTCTTAGCTTTAGTCATCATAGCTTAGTTTTTATTCAGTTTTCGTCAGTGAAAAAAGGTAGTCGACGAACATTTTCCGTCATAGTTTTAGTTGAGGAAATGAACACTGGTGTTGAATTGACAACATTATTTGTCCGACACAATTGCAGAACAAAAAAATTGCAGTTTTTGTTTGTTGTCTGCTTGATGAACAGTTTGTTGATTGGACTCAGAGAGTGTTATGGTTAATACTAGGGCTCTGATGTTCTGTTTGATTAAATCTATGTGTTGTTTGTCTCCCTGGAGGGAAAAGTCTCCCTGACATCAGTCAACCAGAATCCATGCAAAGCGGAGGACTTGTTCAAGTTCTGCCACTTCTGTCACTTCACACCTGAACAGAGTGAGTTTAGTTTAGGAGTTTAACACTTAAACAAACTAATCCATTTAATCCATAAAAAAATAATCAATAATCTAATAAATAATTTATTAATAATCAATCCCACTTTTCAGCTGCTCACAGCTGATCTACAATGTGTACCTAATTTTAACACATGTCATGTCTACTATATTCGCTGTAGGGCAGAAACCTATTATCTATACATTTTAAATGATTGTATTTTTTCGTAAATGAATGCCCTACAATCATACTACAGCGTCACACAAAAGTATCAAAAGTAGCAGATCTACAAGCTCAAAAGCAAAAGTAGCAAAAGTAGCAGTTTGTATGAAACGCGTCGCTTCGCGATATGTTTGTGTGAATGGGTGAATGATGAAGCACAGTCCATCGATAAAGCGCATTTGAGTGGTGGGAATAAAGCATAGAGAAAGTGCTATATGTATACTGTAGGGCATTGGTTCTCAAAGTGGGGTCCGAGGACCCCCAGGGGTACTTGAGGGGGTTCCAGGGGGTCCCCAGCTAAATGATGGACAGGAACCAAATGGACCCATATGGGTCTGTAACTCTGAGAGTGTACAAATGGAACCAAATGGACCCTAACGGGTCCATTTGGACCCTAACGGGTCCATTTGGTTCCATTTGTACACTCTCAGAGTTAGATTAACATTGATTTTACAATATGAATTGGGGTCCCAGAGACATACATGCCATTAAAAGGGGGTCCGTCCGTAGCCCTAATGCATGTCAAACTGGGGGTCCTTGAAATTAAAATGGTTGACAATCACTTCTAGAGAGCCATCAAAAAATCTTCTATTATGGGGGTCCCTGGCTTATCTTTTCAAATGGGGGTCCGCGGTCTAATAAGTGTCTATTTGGGGGTCCTTGGCACGAAAAGGTTTGAGAACCACTGCTATAGGGCAATGTGCACATACTGTAGGAAGGTGACATTGATGAGCAGCACTCCTCTCCCAAAAGCTGAAAACATTTCTTCTTGAGGCGCTCCGCCAAAACACGCTGCATGCCGAGAGCGCTGAAACATAGCTATAGAAATGCACAGCGGAAAAGAAAGGAAAGAATGCTATAAATACAGTCCATTTGCCATTGATATATATATATTATACATGTGTAATGGTTTTATTCATGACGGTGAGGCCCACTCATCCCTTTGTTCAAACAGACAGCTGATTCATTGTGAGGTGGGTTCAGGTTCCACGAGGCTCTGACAGACACAGATAATAACACTAATGACTCAGAGCCTCTTTGTGTGTGAACACATGTCTTCACGTCACTATTTCACTAAATAGCAACTCCCACGTAGAAATGAGAGGTGGTGTGTGGGCAGTGGTGGGAGATGTACTATATTAACACATTGAGACCTGAAGCCGATTCTACATGTCTCCTAAATCTCAACAGTATTCTGAAAAACGTATGTTTCTATATCAGTGGTTCCCAAACATTTTCATGATATACAAGCTCATAGCGCGGCACTCGGTGCCGCGCTATGAGCTTGTATATCTGCTATTTTTGAATAGCCCAAAGTGTAAAATAATTATTTTTTAGCTCAAATCTAAAAATGACAAAGTTCCAGGTCTCAATGGGTTAACACAAAATGGAGTTAGGAGGTTATTTGTTCATCATTGATAAGAACAGCTGAATGGACCTCCAAGCTCACAATGAGCCTGGAGTCAGCAAAACCAGCTAACTCCCCCCACCGAGTGCCGCGCTACGAGCTTGTAGATCTGCTATTTTTGAAAAATTGTGAAAAAATATTTTTTATATCAGACTCAAGCCTTAATGGGTTAAGTATCTCTTCGCTTAACTAATTCTGACTCTTTAGCTAGCTGCTGTTCGACTCTATATTGCTCGACTGCACTGCTCTGTGTCTCACAGCTGCTTTTATGTGTGGAATATGATGTCATACGATACGAGGACGACGTCACGCTGGCATCGTGTCCATAATCGGGTGTAGTGCCGCGCCGTCATCGTCTTGGCAACAAGAGCACTTCTACATTGCAGTATTGATACTTTTATTAAGTAAAACATTTGAATACTTTTTCCACCACTGCTGAGGGACCAGGCGGTGCTTTTGAACGAGGGAAAGGAGGAGCGGTGTTGTTTGGTTGAGCCAGCCAGCCAGCCAGGCCCGCTGTGGTGCTTCTCGTCCTGGGCCGGAGAATTAAGCCGGCCCACCTATAGGGACTGTCACGATGATGACGTTTTACGTGTCGATTAACCCTTTAAGACCTGAAGCCGATTCTACGTGTCTCCTAAATCCCAACAGTTTTCTGAAAAACCTATGTTTCTATATCAGTGGTGCTCAATCTTTTTCATGTCAAGGACCCCCAAAATTATATGTATTTGGCCACGGACCCCCATCAAAATATTTTGCTCCAGGGACCCCCCAGAAGCAAAGATTTGAGTTAAAAATATACGCTTTAAAAATATATATATATTCAAAGATTTCCACACATTTTCACGATTTTTCAAAAATAGCAGATCTACAAGCTCGTAGCGCGGCACTCGGTGCTGCGCTATGAGCTTGTAGATCTGCTATTTTTGAATAGCCAAAGTGTAAAATAATGCTTTTTAGCTCAAATCTAAAAATGGGTTGGCTTAAAGGGGAAATCCACCCATTTTCAATATTTAACTATGTCATTAATATAGCATAAAGGAGTTGTGTGGAAATAAGAAAAAAGTTCCCCCCTTTCTGTGTTGCCTTGAACTGGAGGATTGATTGTGGGTTTAACATTGCAAATTACAACGTGATGACTCATCATGTTGTAATTTGCAATGTTAAACCCACAATCAATCCTCCAGTTCAAGGCAACACAGAAAGGGGGGAACTTTTTTCTTATTTCCACACAACTCCTTTATGCTATATTAATGACATAGTTAAATATTGAAAATGGGTGGATTTCCCCTTTAATGGCTTAATTGCCACACAATTAATTGCGATTAGAGATTTCATATTAAAAAAATTGTCGTTGACAACAGACTTGAACATGTGAATAAAAATGACATTTCTGTTTGCCTTTGAGGCTTTGATGTTGCCCAGGGCACATATGACAAATAACCTAAATATACAAATAAATTACTCACATTTAATGACTTTATACTTTAAAAAAAAGCACATTAATAGTGGAAATAAACTAATGCTCACAATGTGTGGCATGTAGATCTGCTGGAAACGATTATGACGATTATGCGAAATAAGTATCTCAAATAATTGCCATTAGGCGATTATGTAATAATTGTGACAGGCTTAGACCCGCCAAGTGTGCTTCTCTCCTGGGGCAAAGCAGCCTCTCTGAGACCCCCCCCCCCCCCCCCCCCCCCCCCCCCTCTCCACTCAGCTGTCTGTTATTGAACGGACAAATGCATTTAGAGACTGTCTTGTGAGTGTAACGGCCAATTGTGCCGATATCTCAAAGTCAATTTCCAGCGCATTCATTGTGCTTGTCAGTGGTGTAAAGTAACTAAGTACGTGTACTTAAGTACAATGTTGAGGTATTTGTACTTTACTTGAGTATTTCCAATTCTCTGTACTTTCACTTCTACTCCACTACATCTCAGAGGCAAATATTGTACTTTTACTCCACTACAATTATTTGAAAGCTTTAGTTACTTTGTAGATATGAATCATTATATTATATAACATACATTAACCACTTTTGCCCTATTTTAAACCTAGGCTATTTTCAAATATTTAGTACCTTTACTTTTGGTACTTTAAGTACATTTTGATGCCAATAATTTTGTACTTTTACTCAGGTACATTTTTAATTCTGGACTTTTACTTGTAACAGAGTATTCTTGCAGTATTGGTACTTTTACTTACAGTAATTCAAGAATTTGAGTACTTTTTCCACCACTGTCTCCAAGTCAATTTCCAGCGCATCCATTGTGCTCGTCTGTAGAATCTTCAAATGCCGTTATAGCCTCCTCTCGCTCAACAACGCATTCTGTTGCTGCCTGACGGGCAGAAACCTCTTATCTCCATATGTGAACGTTTTTCTTTTTTCGCAAATGAATGCCCAGCTTTGTCCTACGACAGTGTCACACAAAAGTACCAAAAATAGCCGATCTACAAGTTCACGAGCAAGCTTGTTGACATGTAGTTTTTGTGTCAGAAGCTGTGGTCTCCTGTGACAAGGAGGTAGACTGTGTGAATGGAACCACTGAGGCGGAACAACAACAACTACTATATGCAACAGTGACAGGAAGGTCGGTGCGAGGTCACCCACATTATTGCTCCAAGGAAATGTATTGTGTGGAGTCATTCACTCCCTGCTTCCACAGAATGACGTGTGTGTGTGTGCAACCCGATCGCCAGAGGAAACGTTCTCATTGAACGTTTTTCAACGTTTCTCAAAATCCGTGCATAGACTACTGGAAAACCACAAACCATTTCGGAGGCGCGCAGTCTCAAGGGAATTGTCGCCGTGTGAAGGACCACCGAGCGAGCTAAAGCGAGCGAGTTGCCGTCCTGAACATTGCGACATTCCCTTGAGCCTACTCAGCGCCGTTTGAGTTACGTACCGATAGGCACAGAATCGTAAATTTTGTTGTGGGGACTGCTCTACTTCCTGGTTTTTCCGGGTTGCGACTGGTTACGCCCACCGTGGGACTCCCCGTACATATGCACGGAATTTGGGGGTTTCTAGGCGACTATGCACGGAATGACGTGCACAAATCCGTGCAATGTATACTAATTCTCTGGCGATCAGGCTTGTGTGTGTGTGTGTGTGTGTGTGTGTGTGTGTGTGTGTGTGTGTGTGTGTGTGTGTGTGTGTGTGTGTGTGTGTGTGTGTGTGTGTGTGTGTGTGTGTGTGTGTGTGTGTGTGTGTGTGTGTGTGTGCGTGCGTGCGTGCGTGCGTGCGTGCGTGCGTGCGTGCGTGCGCGTGCGCATATCGTATTCATAGCTTGAAACACCTTCCTGTGGGGAGTTCTGCTATTTCGTGCTGTTACACCCATCCACCCACTAAGCTCAGTGGCCCTTGTGGTTAAGAGTGTCCGCCCTGAGATTGGGAGGTCAAGGGTTGGATTGGGGGTAGCCCTGGTTCAGAGCGTTATTGAGTTCCCTCTAACGCCCCCCCTGGAAGACCCCTCGCTCTGCGCTTGTACAAGGAATTCCACTGCCCTGCGAGTGCTCAAGAGTAGAGTGAAAATAAACAAAACCATTTAGCTGCTCACCGAAACAAAGGCTATTTTGTGTTGTTGAAAGTCTATTCTCGGCGGTGGGAAGCCTCTCAGCACCCCCCCTACTCTGTAAAATACACTTTTTGGGCAGAAAATAAAATATGTCAGCGAGACGGAAATTATTTAGATTTTACTCCACAGTGCCCTCTACAGATTTTGGTTAATGGTAAGTTCAAATCCCCCAGATCTGTAGAGGGCACTGTGGAGTAAATCCAAATAATTTCCGTCTCGCTGACATATTTTATTTTCTGCGCTGGCAGGGCAGTGGAATTCCTTGTACAAGCGCAGAGCGAGGGGTCTTCCAGGGCATTAGAGGGAACTCACTAACGCTCTGAACCAGGGCTAGATTGGGGGGTAAGTCTCTGTGACGTACTAGCGTCATGTCCAGGGGGTGTACGTGTACGTCAAGCAGCCTCACGCTACAGAAACAGGAGATAGGGTCATGTGGCCCTTCACCCAGGTACTGTATGTAGCCTTGGGAAGGCTACTTTAACACCCATCAAACCTGTTCACTGTTGTGATTCCAAGCTCATCACCATCATCAAACCAGCTCAAGACATAAATACGCTTGAACACTTAATCCCTCGTTCAGGGGTCTTCAACGTTTTCAGGCCAAGGACCCCCTAGCTGAGAGAGAGATGAAGCAGGGACCCCCTCTATTTTGTATACATTTTTTTTTTCAGATTTGAACAGTTTTTGTTTACGTGGTCTGCTCTTTTTTCCCTCTACACCTATAGCCTCTTTGCCAAAAATAGCCGATCTACAAGCTCACAACGCCTCGCAGCGTGAGGCGTTGTGAGCTTGTAGATCTGCTATTTTTGGCAAAAGTTCTCCTCAGAAAAGGGAGGCTAGGGTTCAAGTGGTTAAGGTAAAATACAAAATCCTATCACACAAAGATTTGGCGGACCCCCTGTAGTAACTCTGAGGACCCCCTAGGGGTCCCAGACCCCCTGTTGAAGACCCTTGCCCTAGTTAGTTCGTCATACAACCAATATTGAAAATGGGCAATCAGCAGGCTCGGTTATTTTACATTTTCACTTTTTAATTTTTTTTTTTATAAAAGAATACAAAAACACACTTGCTATTTTACGGTTGGTCCACAGACAGCCCTGTCTCCTCACAATACACATGATGTCAAAGGCTGCTTCTTTTCCCTTGACAAGTGAGGCGTTCGTTCCGCCGTAATGGTGTTTGTTTGAGGACAAACGATGCAATCACAAACATTGTTGTGAATTCGATTCATCATCGACGCTGGTTGTCGATGGCAACAGCAGATAAGAAACACAGAGTGTCCAAAGACAATCCTTCCTCTGTCTCTCTGTCTCTCTGTCTCTCTGTCTCTCTGTGTCTCTCTCTCTCTCTCTCTCTCTCTCTCTCATTTTGTCATTTATTTGATACCTCCCCTGAACAGAGCATGTAAATGTCCGGAGGCCTCATGCCGCTGCACAGCATGTGACTCCATACTGCCCTTTCAGCAGGTAGCTCGTTAAGGTTCACTCATGGAATAATCATAATCTAAAATTAGTTTGTGATGCCTTGCAGGTGTCGTAGCGCCACCGCACATACAGGCACTGGTTTATGAACTCATTCACTGCCAGAGTAAATAAATCAGCCACTGTCAGTGATTTTTTTTTGTCTTCCTTACCTTTTGAACTAGTCACAGGATATGTATCTCCAGTCTGATCGATCCCCCGATAGTTGCTAAACACGGAGGCTTTCTCTGTGCTTCCGCAAAAAAAAAGGAAAAAAAACAAACATTGCGACACCCCGTTGGCTAGTTATAGGACGTTGACTATAGCATGTCTCGTCAAAAATGTAGGTTGAGGAGATCTTGCGATCACGTGATCTCCCGGATCTGTGTGTGACTGAGAAAGTCACTCATATCTTAGCTTAAGAGTGCCATCTAGTGTAAAAACTAAAAACACACAACAGACGTCAAAAGACGTCATTGGCAGTCAGTTGGCTAATTAACCTGCAGCGCTGACTCCTGTCTGTACAGAACCATCGTTTTTTTTAGCCTCTGGGGGCACCACCTCCTTTTTTTGTGTAGAAACAGGAACTCGGTTTGGCTCCTCCCCTTTCTTAGTCCACTTCCTCCCGGGTGCTTCTGTGTGTATTCCTACTAACAACAGCATTACATGTGTGTGGCAGTGGAGAGACTGGTACAGAACACGCAGTAGTTTGTTGCGTTGCGACCCGTTGTGTGAGCTTGTAGATATGCTAGTTTCAGTGAATGCTATAGGGTTTAAGTAGTTAAGCCCTATTCCAAAAAAAAGACAAATAATGGCTGATATATTGGCCAGACCAGGGGTCTTCAACAGGGGGTCCCGGACCCCTAGGATGCCCTCAGAGTTACTACAGGGGGGGCCGCCAAATCTTTGTGATAATTGTTTTACATTAACCACTTTAACCCTAGCATCCCTATTCTGAGGTGACCCTTAGCCAAAAATAGCCGATCTACAAGCTCACAACGCCTCGCGCTGCGAGGCGTTGTGAGCTTGTAGATCGGCTATTTTTGGCACAGAGGTTTGGTGTAGAGGGGGAAAAAGAGCAGACAAAGTACAGAGTGAAAGGTCAGGTTTACTACAATCTGGGAACCCATCGTCAAATTGCATTTGACTCTGGGGGGGGAGTGATTAAATAGACCGACGCTGACTGGCCACTTCCTGTGTTTTTTGTCGGCTCCGAGGACGCTCTTGTTAAATGAGTTTCGGTTTGTTTCCAGTGGGAAGCGAGCGAGCGCACAGATGTAAATCCCGCCCACTACATTTGATTGGTTAAAGCGCGGCCTGCTTCCTGATCTGAAGGCACGCCCACTTGTAGGCTAACGCTCACACGTCGTTCTGAACGGGGCTCCCGACAGATTCAGAAGCGCAGCTCTGAATCTGTTATTGAGAGATTAGGTTTACTAAGTATTGACGGTTTAACCCATTAAGACCTGGAACTGTGTCATTTTTAGATTTGAGCTAAAAAGCATTATTTTACACTTTGGGCTATTCAAAAATAGCAGATCTACAAGCTCATAGCACGGCACCGAGTGCCGTGCTACGAGCTTGTAAATCTGCTATTTTTGAAAAATCGGGAAAATGTGTGCATTATTTGAATATATATATTTTTAAAGCGAACATTTTTAAGTCAAATCTTTGCTTCTGGGGGGTTCCTGGAACAGAATATTTTGATGGGGGTTCGGCGGCCAAATACATATCATTTTGGGGGTCCTTGACATGAAAAAGTTTGAGAACCACTGATATAGAAACATACGTTTTTCAGAAAACTGTTGAGATTTAAGAGACATGTAGAATCGGCTTCAGGTCTCAATGTGTTAAGTTGTTTTAATGTCTGAAAATGTACATGAATCCATACACTGATGACAGTGCTGTCAAACAAGTCTATGAAGCAATCTATGAAAAAGTTTAATCTGCAACACAATGTTATACAATATGTAGGGGGGGGGGGGTCCCGGGGTCCCGGCTTCATCTCTCTCTCGGCGAGGGGGTCCTTGGCCTGAAAAACGTTGAAAGACCCCTGGGCCAGACTAACAAAGGTCTGCTCAGCTTGCGTTCTGCTCTCCTGGTGAAACTCCTCACAGAGGCGGTTGGTTGGCGGTGACGCCACGTGTACCAGAGGAGAACCTGCACAGGTCAACATGTGGAGGCTTTAGCAGCTACGTGTTCAAAGAACACACACAGCCACGGGGACTGAAGCACACAGTGGGAGTTGGCAAAGGCTTTACAAAAAGAAAAAAGGAAAGAAAGGAAGATGACCAAAGAAAAACAACTATGGAACGTTATGTGTGAATTTTTGGGATTCACCACCTTCTGTGTTCAGTGTTCTGCCTGCTGCCAATCGATAACACACTGTGTGTGTGTGTGTGTGTGTGTGTGTGTGTGTGTGTGTGTGTGTGTGTGTGTGTGTGTGTGTGTGTGTGTGTGTGTGTGTGTGTGTGTGTGTGTGTGTGTGTGTGTGTGTGTGTGTGTGTGTGTGTGTCTCTATAGAGAGGCAGATCACATAATTGATAGCAGGGCTTTGCTTTCCAGACATCTTCAGCACAGTGGGATAATATGCTGGGTAATGCAATCGAAAGCATCTTGAGTGTATAGTCTCACTTTGATTTGATCTCTACAGCCCCCCCTGTCTCTCTGTATCTGGATTTACATTCAAATGTATCGCAAATATGAAGCAAGTCTCTCTCTCTCTCTCTCTCTCTCTCTCTCTCTCTCTCTCTCTCTCTCTCTCTCTCTCATTCTCTCTCTCATTCTCTCTCTCTCTCTCATTCTCTCTCTCATTCTCTCTCTCTCTCTCTCTCATTCTCTCTCTCTCTCTCTCTCTCTCTCATTCTCTCTCTCTCTCTTGATTTGTTGAGAACTGTTGGCCATCTGAACATTGGGAAGAGGAAGAGAAGTACAGGTTCCCAACTCTGACCGTTGGCCCTGCTGTGGGAGGAATGGGAGGTTAGAATAGATAGAAGTTCCTCTATTTTACTGTTCCTCAGCTTGGGGAGTTTGGGGAGATGGGGGGGAAAAGTAGCCTGGTAAACCCTCCCTCCGGAAATCTCATTTCCATTTGATTTCAGGAAGGAGTCTGGCATGAACGTCCATTCTGCAATATTGGGGAGTTTCCAGCGAAATCAGGACCTAACCGCACCTATCAGCGTCGTCGCTCATCGTTCTGTGATTGACAGCTTACGTTGGCCAATCAGGTGGCGAGTTCGAGTGAGCCCGAATGAAGCCGAGTGCAGCCTGAGAGCCGCCGACAAAAGACGAACGGCAGCCATTGTTGTTCTGCGAGTGCCGTCACTTCTTAGTTTCGTTCTTAAAACGGTCTCAAACTTCTTTTTTGAGGCACGGAATTTACTATTAACATATCGTTTGGATAGAATTTAGTTGTTTAACTTCATATATGTGGTCAATTAATCATGACAGAGCCTATTTAAAAATATCAATTTAGAGAACCGGCAGGGGCGGGGAGTGACACGCATGTATCCCAATAAGGCAACCTATTTTCGGCATGGCCGTCCCAAAAGTCCCGTTGCGTCACATAGTCTGGAGCTCGTCAAAATGAACTGCTGATTGGCTGAAGGGGAAAACGATCATTGGTTGAAGGGGTTGTCAGTCAACGGTATTACTCCCGCCCAACTCCAGCCCACAGCCAATATTGCAGAATGAGCAATCATGCCAGACTCCTTCCTGAAATCAAATGGAAATGAGATTTCCGGAGGGAGGGTTTACCAGGCTAGGGGAAAAGGTAGCATACCATGTCTGTGTCAAAGTGTGCCACTCACACTTACAGTCCTTGGAATGGATGAAAGTGTCGAGGTGGTCTGAGTTCTTTTGGCCCAGACCACAAGTCCCCGAAAGGCTGCTGGCGGGGGTCCTGTACAAGCTGCCTATTGAAAAACGTGCAGCTGACCACCGGTGGAGGATAGCACATGCGTGATGGCTAGGCTGACCATACGTCCTCTTTTACCCAGACATGTCCTCTTTTTGGGGGGCTGTCCGGCCGGGTTTTTTTCCAAAATTCCTTAAAATATCTGTATTTCTGCGCATCAGTATCAGTCAGTCACAGACCATTAAAGCATAGGCATTTACAATGCACGTTCAATGGTTCGTTTGGAAACACACTCTGAGAGGCGGATTTCCCCCGGAAATCCCGGAACGCGTATTATTCATAATACTCTGCCCCGCACTGCCTCACTCAGATCAAAGCAGACTCAGAGCTCGCTGCACTGAGCCGAACGAATGCGCTGCAAACGCAAATGCTGTTTCACCGATGCATGGATTAAAGTTCTCAGTCGCCAAGACTGATTTCAGTCATTTGGATTCCATGGAAACCAGCATGTCTTCTATATGGAAGCATGTTGCGCAGCAAAAATAGCTGATCTACAAGCTCTCAATGCGTCTGCGACGCATTGAGAGCTTGCAGAAAGGCTATTTTCGGTTATTTTAAGATTAGAGCATTTGAAGTGGTCAAACTAGCAATATGTTCAGGAGCATCTTTCCATAATATCTTAATCGTCTCGGATATTTTACCCGTTAAGACCTGGAACGCATCTGTGTCACTTTAGATTTCTTTGGCTATTCAAAAATAGCAGATATACAAGCTGCTTGTAGATCTGCTATTTTTGAAAAATCTTGAAAATAACATTTTTTGATTTTCTCCAAAAACTGTTTTAGATTTTAGAGGTAACGGTTAAAGCCTGAATCTGTGATTTCTTCACATGGTTGGCAGTATGTAGAACAGCAGGACCAATATTACTAAAGCATCCTGATTTGACATATTGTGTTCATCGTTTAGGAATCGGCGCTAGTGTGTGTGGGGGGTCCTTTCACACTGCTTGAATTGACCGAATATTTTGTACGACCTGGCAAGGCAGAAGATACGGTGGTTTGAAGAAAGGTCTACCTCTCTTTTTCTAAGATACGCCTATAAGACGTAAGAGAGAAATGATTGATTTAGTTACAAAGCTGAGTATTCATACAGAAGTCAAGAGGCACACTTTAAATCAGTGGAACTCTGAGAGTGCGCAAATGAAACCAAATGGACCCCCAAGGGTCCATTTGGTTTCATTTGTACACTCTTAGAGTTACAGGTCTGTAAAGAGTCCATTTGGAAACCCCTTCAAGGAGCCCTGAGGTTCCCTGGATCCCACTTTTGAGAACCGCTGCTTTAAATAAATACTGTTTTTTGTTCACATGAGGAAACGTTCGCACATCTGTTTCTACAGTGTCCCAGGGTAAGGAATGTATTAAGTTTATTGGAGTTCTGGTAGGGTTGGGGGAGTGTTTTTCTTCAGACTGAAGACAGAAGAAAGGAGTCCATGTTCCAATGAACCTCATGTCAGGGGTGGACAAGCTGGCTATCTGTATAACCCGGAAAAATAAAACCTGGAGTGTGGGGTCTGTAGACCCTGTGCACAAGTTGAGTGCCGCGCTATGAGCTTGTAGATCTGCTATTTTTTTTTAAATCTTGAAAATGTGTGCACATCTTTGAATATATATATTTTTTAAAGCGAATATTTGTAACTGTCAAATGTCTCAACAAATGTCTAACTTTTTCTGAACATTTTTCTATATCAGTGGTGCTCAGAATTTTTCTTGTCAAGGACCCCCAAAATTCTCAAAAGTCTCTCTGTCTCTCTGTCTCTCTGTCTCTCTCTCTCTGTCTCTCTCTCTCTCTCTCTCTCTCTCTCTCTCTCTCTCTCTCTCTCTCTCTCTCTCTCTCTCTCTCTCTCTCTCCTCTCTAACCCTAACCCTCTCTGAATCTCACATTGTATTAACTAAACTTTATATATTAATATCTTTCCCATAATGTTCCGAGTGTCTGGGCAGAGAAAGGCAGCAGGGTCATATTTTCTGAAATGTCAGGGTGTTCATTTCAAGCCGAAGAAACCAGTGAATTTCTCTCCCCAAAGGCTGATAAAACTCTTAACGTTTTGACCTTTTGGTGACATGAAGGGTCTTCATTCTGAGAATAATGGCTGACCTTCCGTCTGACACATTATCATCACGTGTTGCATGGCTGCTTATTTCATACTGTGTTCGTCCTACACAACAACCGGCTAATGGACTGTCTGCAGTCCTGACCTTTCTGCATGAAATGGTACAAGTAAAATGTCCTTCAGAAATTATTGGCATCAAAATATACTTAGAGTACAAAGTACTTAATTGTTTAAAAATGTGTAAAACTTAGCATGTCACATCGCGGATATAGTGATTTTGAATATAATAGCTGAAGTATAAAATAAGGTATCATTTTGTGTGCGTTTTGTAATAATAATATAAATCTGCGAAGTGACTTAGCACTTTGTAAGTAACAAAGTAACTCTAGGCTTCAAATAATTGTAGTCAGTAAAAAGAGATGTAGTGGAGTAGTATAAAGCAGGGGTCTCAACAGGGGGTCCGGGACCCCTAGGGGGTCCTCAGAGTTACTACAGGGGGTCCGCCAAATCTTTGTGTGATAGGATTTTTTATTTTACCATAACCACTTGAACCCTAGCCTCCGTTTTCTGAGGAGAACTTTGGCCAAAAATAGCAGATCTACAAGCTCACAACGCCTCGCAGCGCGAGGCGTTGTGAGCTTGTAGATCGGCTATTTTTGGTAAAGAGGCTATAGGTGTAGAGGGAAAAAAGAGCAGACCACGTAAACAAAAACTGTTGAATCTGAAAAAAAGGATACAATATAGAGGGGGTCCCTGCTCCATCTCTCTCAGCTAGGGGGTCCTTTGCCTGAAAACGTTGAAGACCCCTGGTATAAGGTATAACGAAAAAAATACCCAAGTAAAGTAAATGTACCTCAAAATTGTACAAAAGTGTCTCACGTACACAGTACTTGAGTAAATGTATTTGGTTGCTTTGTGTGGCTGTCTCCTGGTTGTTCTGGCCTGTCTCTCTCTTCATCCTCCACAACAAGGAGCAGCTAATGGACTGGGTGGAATCCTGACCTTTTGTAGATGAACCATCCATGTCCTGCTCTTTCATCCGCTCCACATCTCTAGCCTAATAATTATGCTATTCCTATTGACTGAAAAAAATGCTTTGTTGTCGTCGTCTGGACTCACAAGTTCATCCGTAAAGGCTTTGCTCAGTACAGACGGATTAGCTTCTGTTGCTAAGGGTGGAACAATTAGACCGGCGCTTCCCAAACGGTGGGTCGAGACCAGGCCTGTCACAATTATTACATGACTGACTAAGCGTAATTATTTGAGATAATCACAATTATGTTTTTGCATTATCGTCGTAATCGTCATAATCATTTCCATGTTAAAAATGTTCATATATTTTCTAACTTTTTCAAAAATAGTGGAAATGGCAGATCTACAAGCTCAATACGCATAGCCATGCGACGCGCTTTGAGCTTGTACTCATACTGTGGCCTACTACGGCCTGCAATGCAAACTGTCCAGCAGTTTTGGAGATTAGCTCCGGAGTAGCCTCGGAATCCCAGCCTTTTTTTTGTTTCAAAAGAAAAACGTCTGGGCGAACGGTGCAGGAACGATGGTCTTAGGACCTTGTTAACTCCTAACCAACCAGAGTGCAGAGGGGCGTCGCTCTAAATTTGGTGACGTCAGCCTGCTCCGTGCACAGACCGGGGGGGGGGGGGGGGGCGCCTTGCTCCAGGTGCCTGGGTTTGGATCCGCCCTTCGAGACCATGGATTCCTCTCGTTCTCTCAGTCTAGCTCCGGAGAGACAAGAAGACAAACAGACTTTTTTTGTCAAGTAATCTATAAAGCCATGCATTTGTTGTAAAAAAAAACTTTGCACATAAGCAAAGCCTTGAGAAAACCAGAACGAGCGGCCGGGGGTGTTCGCTTTCAGCTAAACGGCGGTGGGAATGAACAGACAACAATAAGGAATAAAAGCCTGTCTTTTTGCGTGCGTGTCAATGATCGTCGATGACACGATAGCAGGTCTGACAGCTCTTTCCTTCTGCTGTACGGTAAATGAAAGCCCAGAACAGGTGTGAATGCTGAGACCTGTGAACACATGAAGGTGTAAATGAACGCTTACATTAACCCATTAACTCATTGAGTGCCATTAACGTGTTTCACGTGTTTTTGAAAAAAAATGAAAAAAACTCAAAAAAATATCTTGGCTTTTGAAGCCAAGATATCATTATCTGAAGATTTGCAGCTCCATCCACTCCTTGTTTAACTTTTAACTGAAAAAGGCTGTATCTCGCTTCCTAAGCACTTTTTTTTTACTTTGAAAAAATAAAAAAATAAAAATCGTAATGGCCAGAAATAGATATTAATAATTTGGGCACTCAATGAGTTAAGACCTGAGGCCGATTCTACAAATGCCTTCTAAAAGTGTGAGAAATGCCGTATCACACTTATTCGTGCCAAGGACCCCCAAAATGATATGTATTTGGCCGCGGACTCCCCATCTGAAAATCTTTTGTGCCAGGGACCCCCAGAAGAGAAGATTTGTGTTTAAAAAATTATGTTTTTAAATTATTCAACATTCTTCGAACACAAGATTTTTCAACGATTTTCAAAAATAGCAGTAGCTTGTACAACTGTCATTTTTTTTGAGAACCACTGTTCTAAACCACTGATCTCGATTTTTCAAAAATAGCAGATCTACAAGCTCATAGCGCGGCACTCGGTGCCGCGCTATGAGCTTGTAGATCTGCTATTTTTGAATATCCAAAGTGTAAAATAATACTTTTTAGCTCAAATCTAAAAATGACACAGATGCTTCTTCCAGTCTTAATGGGTTAATGTGTTAACATGCACACATTCCACTTGATGTCAATACTTTTGTACTTTAACTCAAGTAAAATTCAGAACACAGGACTTTTACTTGTAACTAGGGTTGGGATCCATAACCGGAGGAAACCGCATTTGGCATTGAGGAACCGGAATCGGTTCCATCACATTTGGAACCGTTCCTTGTAACCGGTTTTATCACTCACGTCACATCTGCTATACAATCGCAATACCGGTGGTTCTCCAACGTTTTAATGTCAAGCACCGCCATACAGTAGCTCTCAGAGCTACAGACCTGTAAGGGTCCATTTGAAACCCCCTCAAGTAACCCAAAAGGTCCCTGGAACCCACTTTGAGAAACAATATGTATGCAATACTATATGTATGATTGAATTTGTGTTTATGAAACATCATAATGAAGACAACACAACATGTCCATTTTGTTTTTAATGTAGGAATCATAGTAAGAGGGAACTAAGGATCCAGAGTAACAGAGTATTTCTAAATTGTGCTCTTGCTACTTTTACCTAACCTATGAGCTTTTAGATCTGCTGTTTAAAAAAAGAAAACGTGAACATTTTGGCAAATCTTTGAATATTTTCTTTTCTTTTTTTTTTCTTTCAAGCGAACATTTTTAACTCAAATGTTCACGTTTTTAAACAAAAATAGCAGATCTACAAGCTTGTATAGCTGCTATTTTTGAATAGCCAAAGAAATAAAAAAAGCACAGATACGTTCCCGGTCTTTAATGGGTTAAGTAAAAACATCTCGGTGCTTTCTTCCACCACGGCTCTGAACTGTGAAACACATCATGTCCAGACAGGAGGTGTAAATAGGCATTAGCACGTCTCGCAAACTGCTCTTCAGGGAGTTCTTCGTGTTCTCTCTCTCTCTCTCTCTCTCGCTCTGCTCTGTGAAAACATGGTGCTGTCGTCTGCTTCATTATCACCTCTTCTTCCTACTGGGAGCTATAAGCACCGACGTCACCGTCTGGTGGAAACCTTGTATGTCCAAAACTGTCACTTTGCAGGAAATGGAAGAGGGAAAAAAACCTGTGTTCTTAACCCATTAAAGGATCTACACCATGAATTTTAAAAAATAATGATAAAATCATATTCTTTATGTCCCTCAAACGTTTTTCAAAAGGTTTGAGCCTAAATCAAGCCTCAGATATACTCATTCCAACTAACTTCTCTCTGGCTTATAAAGCACAATCACATTTCTCCTGATTTGCACGTGGCGCTATTGAGCCAGTTTGTATGCATGTTATCTCCTGGATCTGAGTGGAAAAAGTTTTTAAAAAAAAGTTGGAACTGAAAAACGGGAGGGATTGTACCGCTAGTGACATCACTTTGGGGGCCAAATCAGTTTGGCCTGTTTTGAGACCCATTTACATAAAACCCCAGATATGCTGTGAAAGCCTGAGTGCTCAAAATGGAGTATTTTTGGGGGATAGAAGAGAGGTAGGGGAGACCAAAAACACACAAAAAAGAAGGAAAAGTTAAAATTCATGGTGTAGTCCCTTTAAGACCTGACGCCGATGCTACAAAATGTCTTCTAAAAAAACATTTTTTGAATGTTGCTATATCAGTGGTTCTCAAACATGTCCACCCAAAGGACCACCCAAAATGATATGCATTTGGCCGCGGACCCCCATCTCAGCATCTCAGCAGATCTACAAGCTTATAGAGCTTGTAGATCTGCTGTTTTTGAATAGCCAAAGAAATCTTAAAATGACACAGATTTCTTTGTGATGCTGTATTAACAAATTTTAGCTGGGGACCCCCTTGAACCCCCCTCAATCAAGGACCCCTGAGGGTCCCCGGACTACACTTTAAGAGCCACTGTCTAAAATGGATCCAATGTAGTTACTATCAGAGTGAGGGGGAGGGGGGGAGAGAGAGCGGGGGAGAAACTGTATTTCGTCCGCATACGCAATCACCTGCAAAGTGCTGATTACCGAGACCTGAATATGCTGATGGATGCGTCGCTTTGGGACACGTCGTCAGTGAAATAACCCCTCGGCAACGCCTGGGAAAATACAGCTTTTTGGACAAATAGCTTTTGAGTTAAAACGGGTTTCATTTGGAACGGGATAAAACGGGGGCTCCTGGCACTTGGCTCTGACCGAACCCTTAAGTGCTCCCAATGAGCAGGTGTGTGTCTCAAATCTGTCTACTCTCTCCAACGAGTCGTTCTGGGTCATCTGTCTGAAGCATCGCTCATTTTCCCTTTCATCTCCTCATGATTCATTTAACGTGCTAAATGGTCTGCACTTTATCTAAAGCACATCACACACACACACACACACACACACACACACACACACACACACACACACACACACACACACACACACACACACACACACACACACACACACACACACACACACACACACACACACACACAGAGGTTTGTACTACTATACTTTTCTCTAAAAAAAACCCAAAAAAACGTAAGCCTATAAAGCCGAAAAATAGCACGCTTTTTTAGACGCATTGTGAGCTTGTAGATCTGCTATTTTTCTGTGGATGACACAAGCGTACAACTAGGCCTAAGTACTGTATAAATCAGCCATAACTCTAACCTCTAAACCCCTAAACCTATAATCTCTTAAAGGGGCTACACCATGAATTAAAAAAATATATATTATATATAAATATTGCCCCCTAATACGTTTTAAACAGGTTGTAAGCCTAAAAAACATCCAGATATTTTTTCTCACAATCTGACTGTCTGTCATTCCAAGCTTTTTCAGCTGCAATACCAAAACGTCCTATTGGGCAGGGGGGAGCTAATGAGCAACTCTGTCTGGCCATCGTCAATGCAAAATCTGTGCAAGTGACATCACTTACACAGCCATTCTGAAATGGCCTGTTCAGACACGCCCATTCAGGAAATCCATGAATGTTAAAAAAAAATATTTTTTTGGGTACAAGAGACACTGGGGAGCCCAAAAAATACTAAAAACCTAAAAAAAAATGAAATTCATGGTGTAGCCCCTTTAAGTTTTTTCTTAACTATAAATTACAGATATTTCTCATATTCTGCTATACTTGTAGGGAGATTTGGTCCTCACAAGTGTACTAATACACACACACACACACACACACACACACACACACACACACACACACACACACACACACACACACACACACACACACACACACACACCATCGCCGTACACAAACTCAATGCGTATGGTATCATCTTCAAGGCTGATCTCTATTCAGTTAACCCTTTCAGACCTGGGACGCATCTGTGTCACTTTTTAGATTTGAGCTAAAAAACATTATTTTACACTTTGGGCTATTCAAAAATAGCAGAGCTACAAGCTCATAGCGCGGCACCGAGTGCCGCGCTACGAGCTTGTAGATCTGCTATTTTTGAAAAATTGTGAAAATGTGTGCAAATCTTTGAATATATATATATTTTTAAAGCAAACATTTTTAATATTTTGAGATGGGGGTCGGCGGCCAAATACATATCATTTTGGGGTCCTTGACATGAAAAAGTTTGAGCACCACTGATATAGAAACATACGTTTTGCAGAATACTGTTGGGATTTAGAAGACATTTGTAGAATCGGCTTCAGGTCTTAACTCATTCAGTGCCTGACTTATTTCTGGTTGTGTTGTCCCAGTGCCAGAGCCAAAAATTCATTGTAAAAAAAAAGGTGCTCAGGAGCCGAGATGCAGCCTTTTTCAGTAAGAAGTTAAACAAGAAGTGAATGGAGCAGCACATTTTCAAATCATGATATCTTGGGTTCTGAACATTTTTTATTTTCTTTATTTTTTCTATGACGTTTTAGACGTCACGTGGCACTGAATGAGTTAATGGGTTAAAGACATGGTGGCCTGTAGGCTGATCAGCTTCATTGATTATAGTCACACTGAGCACTATAACTATAAAGAATACTATAACTATATCGCTCACCGCTGTATTCATTTCATTGTGTGTGTGTGTGTGTGTGTGTGTGTGTGTGTGTGTGTGTGTGTGTGTGTGTGTGTGTGTGTGTGTGTGTGTGTGTGTGTGTGTGTGTGTGTGTGTGTGTGTGTGTGTGTGTGTGTGTGTGTGTGTGTGTGTGTGTGTGTGTGTGTGTGTGTGTGTGTGTGTGTGTGTGTGTGCTCTGCTCTCTCTCTCCTCTCAGCATTTTTACTGTCATTATGTTTCCAGTCCGTCCCAACCAGGCGGCAAGCATCCGGTTTTTAAAATGGGGGGGTGGGGGTTCCAGGGGGTCCCCAGCAAAATATAACATAACATAATCATTGTAACCACTTTATCCATTTATATGTTGGATATAAAAAAAGCAGATCTAAAAGCTCACAATCTGCTATTTCTGAAAATAATTGAAAAATATTGAAAATGTTTGGACATTTTTTGAATAATCGTACATTGTTTGTTTTTTTACACAAATCGTCGCTTCTGGGGGTCCTTGCCACAAAACCTTTTCAGATGGGGGGGGGGGGGGGGGGGGGGGGGGGGTCCCCGGCCAAATATATATCAATTTGGGGGTCCTTGGCACGAAACAGTTTGAGAAATACTGGTTTATAGTTCTGAGAGACCCTCCATATACCAATAGGCATGGGACGATATACGATATTATCGTATATTGCTAAAAAAAAAAAACGTCCACGATAACTGTATCGCGGGGTACTGTAATTATCGAGAAAATGATCAGGCTTTTGGGAGCACCCCGGACAGTTGCTTGATTCAGTATTTAGATATTTGATATTCATTTTATCAGACACGCCCCTCTCTCTAGTCTTAATTTGGTGGATCCATCCATCTACCCACTTATCCATCCATCCATCCATCCATCCACCCATCATCCATCCATCCATCCATCCATCCATCCATCCATCCATCTTCATCCACATATCCAGAGGGTCGTCACAGCCGCTTACCTCTGGGTATAATCTCCACTGGTCCTTGGTCTACACATGTCACTGTGTGAACCACATTATGTTTTTTATGTTTCCTCTTCATCTGCATTTTCTCCTGAGGGCCATCATCTTGCTCTTCATCATCTTTCCCTGATATGCTTCGACCCCGTTGCCGTTTGCAGTTTGTTTGTTTGTTTGTTTATTATATTTTGTATTTATTTTATTCTTTTAAAAAAAAATGGGAACACAGTTTGTTTCTCTTTTTATAGGGCTAAGTTATTGTTGGTAGTCATGGCTGCCAGTTCCCACCTGATGTCATGTGGTAGTTCAGAATGCTCCACACCGTACTGAATAACTGCTAGCTTGCATAACATCTTCAGATTAGGACTTAAATCTAAGATAGACAGGTCATCAGGTGTTCTGATTCCTCCAAAGAGGATGATACGATCTCCCACCATGCAACAGCCCATCCAACACATCCCACACGGGGCTTTCCCTTTGGGCTCAACCTTCTTCCATGAGAAGGTCTGTGGATTGAATTTCCACAGATCATTCAAGTCATGGTTCGAGTTGTTTCCACCAAATATTATGTACAGTTCTCCATTGTAGGCAAAGGCTGAATGACCAGAGCGTCTTTCTGGAAGAAGCTGTGCAGAAGGTGTGCTCAGCCAGCAGTTGGTCTCTGTGTCAAACACACTGAGGTCGTTGTAGAAGCGCCCCGGGTTCCCCCAGCCCCCAAATATAAACATCTTTGTCCCGATGATGGTGGCAGAATGACTTGATGAAACAGGTGGTGGAGTGCCTCTGGTGTTAATTAAAGACCAGACCATTGTGCTGGTGTCCAACTTGTACATGTCATTAGTGCGTCCAGTCAGCTGTGTGGTTCCTCCATAAATATACATGACCTTCCTCAAGACACAGGCTGAGTGACTGTACCTCCCATCTGGAATAGTACCAGAAATATTGGGCTTGGACCATCTGTGGTTGTCAACATCAAATGAATAAAGCACGTTACAGAAAGGATGTCCCCCCCAGATGTAGACAATATCTTCAACCAGAACAGCTGTGTGCCCCCCGCGCACGCAGGGAACCTCAAGGTGATCTTCTCCTCCTCCAGTTTTCACTGGGGTCAACTTCCTCCAGCGTAAAGACACTGTGTTGAAGATGAGGACTTCAATCTGATCACTGTTGTTGTTGTTACCGTAACCTCCAAAAGAGTACAGCTTGTGTCCGACTACCACAGAAGCCGGCTGGCAATGTCCTCCTTTCAGATGTATCGTCCAGTGAAACATTTCACACACCAGTACCACTGTGAATCAGTGCAACTCATTTACAGAAGGCAGGGCAATTTGTTGCTAACAGTTGCTGAATGGTGTTGTGTTGGAAAATACAATAAAACATTTAAAAGGACCATTATGTTGAATGTGATGACGATGTTGTGATGTCATTCCTTGATGAC
This sequence comes from Gymnoscopelus microlampas, assembly GCF_963454915.1. Classification (NCBI taxonomy): domain Eukaryota; kingdom Metazoa; phylum Chordata; class Actinopteri; order Myctophiformes; family Myctophidae; genus Gymnoscopelus; species Gymnoscopelus microlampas. Next base: position 51,464,184 of record NC_139946.1, on the reverse strand, counting down.
ATCATTGTGTGGAATAGCTAATGACGTTACTTAGCCATTTTAGCTAAATCTATCATTTGAAATATGCTAATAATAAGATGTGTTTTGTCAGTGCAATGACACCAGTACTATGACGCCAGTCATCCATATTTGGGCATATGGAGATAAAGACACACAGACAGATATGCAGAGATGTAGAAAGGCAACACCTTGGAAACGGAGTGTTTGTGGACTGGTAGGAATAGCTTCCTCCCAGCAGCTGTTAGAGTCATACACAAGGACATGGTCAGTTGCTCTCTTTCTAGCATATCTAGTCTTCTTCATCTTCTCCCCCCTCTCTCTCCTTCTTGTCATCAGTGGTGGAAAAAGTACTCAAATGTTTTACTTAAGTAAACCAAGTAGGCATGGGACGATATACGATATTATCGTATATCGCGATAGAAAAACGTCCACGATAGCTGTATCGCGGGGTACTGTAAATATCGAGAAAATGATCAGGCTTGTGGGAGCACCCCGGACAGTTGCTTGATTCAGTATTTAGATATTTGATATTCATTTTATCAGACACGCCCCTCTCTCTAGTCTTAATTTGGTGAATCCATCCATCCATCCACTTATCCATCATCCATCATCCATCTATCCATCCATCTTCATCCACTTATCCATCATCCATCATCCATCATCCATCCATCATCCATCCATCCATCCATCCATCTTCATCCACTTATCCAGAGGGTCGTCACAGCCACTTAGCTCTGGGTATAATCTCCACTGGTCCTTGGTCTGCACATGTCACTGTGAACCACATTATGTTTTTTATGTTTCCTCTTCATCTGCATTTTCTCCTGAGGGCCATCATCTTCCTCTTCATCATCTTTCTCTGATATGCTTCGACCCCGTTGCCGTTTGCAGTTTGTTTATTTGTTTATTATATTTTGTATTTATTTTATTATTCTTTTTTTTGGGCGGTGCAACCGACCCTATATGTGAGGTTTGGACATCGACCCAATTGCACCCCCCCCCCAACCCTGTGCTGTGATTGGCCACCAGTGTACCCCCCTAACCTTGCACCGTGATTGGCCACCATGACTCTATTCAGGACTGTGATTGGCTAGAAACACATGACACATGTGCATAGCCCTATAAATAGGACTATGCACTTAAAAAAAAAAAAATGTTATGGTGTTTTTTTTAAGTGAATCACTTCCATCACTGTGATGACCACTGTGACCACACCGCCCACTTCACACTGGGTGTGATTTTTAAAATGGGATCACAGTTTGTTTCTCTTTTTATAGGGCTATGTTATTGTTGGTAGTCATGGCTGCCAGTTCCCACCTGATGTCATGTGTGAGTTCAGACTGCTCCACACCGTACTGAATAACTGCTAGCTTGCATAACATCTTCAGATTAGGACTTAAATCTAAGACATACAGGTCATCAGGTGTTCTGATTCCTCCAAAGAGGATGATACGATCTCCCACCATGCAACAGCACATCCAACACATCCCACACGGGGCTTTCCCTTTGGGCTCAACCTTCTTCCATGAGAAGGTCTGTGGATTGAATTTCCACAGATCATTCAAGTCATGGTTCAAGTTGTAGCCACCATATATGTACAGCTCTCCATTGTAGGCAAAGGCTGAATGACCAGAGCGTCTTTCTGGAAGAAGCTGTGCAGAAGGTGTGCTCAGCCAGCAGTTGGTCTCTGTGTCAAACACACTGAGGTCGTTGTAGAAGAGCCCCGGGTTCCCCAACCCCCAGCCCCCAAATATAAACATCTTTGTCCCGATGATTGTAGCAGAATGACTTGATAAATCAGGTGGTGGAGTGCCTCTGGTGTTAATTAAAGACCAGACCATTGTGCTGGTGTCCAACTTGTACATGTCATTAGTGCGTCCAGTCAGTTGTGTGGTTCCTCCATAAATATACATGACCTTCCTCAAGACACAGGCTGAGTGGTTGTACCTCCCATCTGGAACAGTACCAGAAATATTGGGCTTGGACCATCTGTGGTTGTCAACATCAAATGAATAAAGCACGTTACAGAAAGGATGTCCCCCCCAGATGTAGACAATATCTTCTACCAGAACAGCTGTGTGACCCGTGCGCACGCAGGGAACCTCAAGGTGATGATGTTCTCCTCCTCCAGTTTTCACTGAGGTCAACTTCCTCCAGCGTAAAGACACTGTGTTGAAGATGAGGCCTTGAATCTGATCACTGTTGTTGTTGTAACCGAAACCTCCAAAAGAGTACAGTTTGTGTCCAGCTACCACAGCAGCTGACCAGGAATGTCCTCCTTTCAGATGTATCGTCCAGTGAAACATTTCACACAACCGTACCACTGTGAATCAGTGCAACTCTTTTACAGAAGGCAGGGCAATTTGTTGCTAACAGTTGCTGAATGGTGTTGTGTTGGAAAATACAATAAAACATTTAAAAGGACAATTATGTTAAATGTGATGACGATGGTGTGATGTCATTCCTTGATGACATCATTGTATGGAATAGCTAATGACGTTACTGAAACTGAAAGGCCATTTTAGCTAAATCTATCATTTGAAATATGCTAATAATAAGATGTGTTTTGTCAGTGCTATGACACCAGTACTATGACGCCAGTCATCCATATTTGGGCATATGGAGATAAAGACACACAGACAGATATGCAGAGATGTAGAAAGGCAACACCTTGGAAACGGAGTGTTTGTGGACTGGTAAGAGTTTGAGGCTCAGGAAGAGCTTCTACCCAGCAGCTGTTAGAGTCATAAACAAGGACATGGTCAGTTCCTGTCTTTCTAGAATATCTAGTCTTCTTCATCTTCACCTCGTCGCTCTCCTTCTTGTCATCCCCCTGTCAACCACGTGGATTCGAACCCACAACCTCCGTGGTGGTGGGCAGGGACTTTACCACTGCAGTATGAGGGTATTGAGGGCACTGTCGCTTTTGAAATACCAATCCCATTGTTATTTGCTTAAAGGGATAGTTCACCCCCCAAAAATAAACGTTCTTTTTCTATCGGTTAGTCACCCCATTGTCGCATTCCTAAGCCAATAATTTGATGACCAGTGGACCGGTAGGCAGCGGTACCGGTAGGAGACACAATAGGAGACTCTTTGTGTAGCCGGTCACCAAATTGTCGGCCTAGGAATGCGACGAAAACATAAAAATATCCATGAATTCAAGTCTCCATGGGGTGACTAATCGATCGAAAGAAAGTCATTTTGAGGGTGACCTATCCCTTTAACCCTGTCTTCTACCCAGTAGAAATACACTGTAAAATCCTGAGCGCTTAATTTAACTCTGAGAGTGTGCAAATGGAACCAAATGGACCCTGACGGGTCCATTTGGTTCCATTTGCACACTCTCAGAGTTACAAATGGATCAATGAACAGTGAGTATGTGGAGGTCCTGCTGTCCAGTGCTGCTGTGATGACAGGCTGTGTGGAGGAGGATGCATGATGGAGGGTCAAACCCTCAGCTGCTGCTGCTGTCTCTCCTCTTAGTCTGTCTCCAAAACCAACAATGCCGTGTTTTGTATTCCTGTTCTAACTGTATTGTTCTGTAAATATGTTCAGTGGTGTTTTGTTAAAACAAAACAAAAAATACAGTCAATTTACAATTTAGGCATTTAGAATCAGGTTTATTGTTGTATTATTATTGTATTATTTAGCAGACGCTCTTAATCCAGAGCGACTTTACGGTAAGCAAGGTAAACATGGGGTAATACGCAACACATTCTCACTCCCAACTAGTCACTTAATGAAGAACCGTCAGTAGCCCCTAAACGTCCGATTATGAAGGTCCTGGTTCCCCTAAAAGTCCGATTTTGCAGTCCTGGTTATTTCTCCCTAACGCCCTAAAAAGTCCAAACGGGACTATGTCGTTTGCGCATGCGCAAATGAACGTTCAACATAGTGTGGTGGTTGTGGTGGATTGCTCCATTTACAACGCTAACGTCCAGGTCATAAACGATCAGATTTCAAATATGAAGTGCTTAACTAAAGGCCATGGATGTTATAATTGTGTACGTTCCAGCTTGAGTACCCATATCTTCCGTATTGTTCAATAAAAAGCCCTTTAATCCGATCGACGGCCATTTTCTCCGTCTTTTCATCAGCTTTCAACTATGCGATCCTATCGGTCGGGAGGTGTATTGCACATTATAACTCTATGCGAAAATGGCCGACGATCGGATTAAAATGCTTTTTATCCAACAATACGGAAGATATGGGTACTCATGCTGAAACGTCGGCATGTATAACATCCTGGGCATTTAGGTAAGCACTTCATATTTGAAATCTGAACGTTTGTGTAGACGTTACAGTTGTAAATTGAGCAATTCATCACACCAGGTTGAAGAATGTCCATGACCGTCATCTTTCAGGCCTACCGCTGATAACCATTAGCACATTGGTTCTCAAAGTGGGGTCCGGGGACCCCCAGGGGTACTTGAGGGGGTTCCAGGGGGTCCCCAGCTAAATGATGGACAGGGACCAAATGGACCCTTATGGGTCTGTAACTCTGAGAGTGTACAAATGTAACCAAATGGACCCTAACAGGTCCATTTGGTTCCATTTGTACACTCTCAGAGTTAAATTAACATTGATTTTACAATATGAATGTGGGTCCCAGAGACCTACATGCCATTAAATGGGGGTCCGTAGCCTAATGCATGTCAAACTGGGGGTCCTTGAAATTAAAATGGTTGAAATCACTGCTAGAGAGCCGTAAAAATCTTCTCTTATGGGGGTCCCTGGCTTATCTTTTGAAATGGGGGTCCGCGGTCTAATAAGTGTCTATTTGGGGGTCCTTGGCACGAAAAAGTTTGAGAACCATTGCATTAGCACATGAAGTCAATTCATTGTTTAATTTCAAATAAGTTTAATTTCACTTATACCACTTCATTCTGTTGATGTTTCTATTTTACTGCTACAGCAATTCATCACAAGGCTTTTTCTTTACTATTTAGCATAAATATAGTCCTGGTTATTTCTCCCTGGTTATTTGCCCCCCCCTCCCCCTTTTTTGTACATACTTTTTATTTTATTTTGATCATGTTTTGTTTTGTATATATTTCATTATTTTCTCATGACCTTTTTTGTACATAATGGTATATTTTTTTTTTCCCCTCTGTATTCTTATGTTGATTTTTGAACTGTTTGGTTGCTACTATATATGTCTATGAAATTAATTCAAGGACCCCAATGGAAACAAGCCCGCAAGGACTTTTTTTGCCGGACCTTTTAGACAAAAGCATTATAAATGTAACTGTGTTGTTTTACATTCTTTTGCCTAATAAAAATTTCAATCAATCAATTCAATCAATCAATCCCTAACGCCCTAAAAAGTCCAAACGGGACTATGTGGTTTGCGCATGTGCAAAGGAACGTTCAACATGGTGTGGTGGGTGTGGTGGGGATTGCTCCATTTACAACGCTAACGTCCAGGTCATAAACGATCAGATTTCAAATATGAAGTGCTTAACTAAAGGCCATGGATGTTAAAATGGTGTGCGTTCCAGCTTGAGTACCCATATCTTCAGTATTGTTCAATAAAAAGCCTTTTAATCCGATCGACGGCCATTTTCTCCGTCTTTTCATCAGCTTTCAACTATGTGATCCTATCGGTTGGGAGGTGTATTGCACATTATAACTCTATACGAAAATGGCAGCCAATCGGATTAAAATGCTTTTTATTGAACAACACGGAATATACGGGTATTTTTGAGGGATCGTACATAATTTTAACGTCCGTGGCCATGGGGTAAGCACTTTATAGTTGATATCTAGACGTTTATGTAGATGTACGGGCCGTAAATGGAAAAAGTGCAAACATCAGGTTGAAGTGTCATGATATGAAATCTATCTATCTACATTGGACTGACACAACGTGAGCTAAGAGACGTGGTTTAAATGCAACATAACACACATCACCACCCAAACAAACCTGGAAATATTCTGTGCATTTTCATATTTTGTTGATCATTTTTCGATAAGTGTTTGTTGAGAACGAGAGATTTGTTTAACTTTTCCAACCCCGTGACGTCACGTCAGATTACTTCCGCATTCCGCGTGTTCGTACTCATGTCTCTGTCAGTGTCAATAAAGATCTGACAAAACAAATGTTTTATGATCTATCTAAACGTTCAAATGTTTTAAAAAGGCCACGGATGTTACAATTATGTGCGGGCCCTTAAAAGTACCCGTATCTTCCGTATTGTTTAATAAAAAGCATTTTAATCTGATTGGTGGCCATTTTATCAGAGAGTTGTAATGTTGCGTGAGTGCAGTACACCTTTCAACCCATAGGGTCAGGTGAAAACATATGGAGAAAATGGCCAGCAATTGGATTAAAAGGCTTTTTATTGAACATTACAAAAGATAAAGGTACTTTTGAGAACCCATACATGATTTTAACATCTGTGGCCATAAGTTAATAATTTTATATTTAAAGTGTGAAGAGTTATGTTGATGTACAGGCTGTAAATGCAGAAGTGCAAACACCAGGTTAAAGTTTCGCCATGACTGCCATAATGTATTATGCTTTCCAAGTGCTATACTGCCACCGGACATAAACATTAAAACAGATCAAATAATTAAAATCTTTTTTTATTGTTTTTTAACACCCTCCCTCACTAATTGGATGACGCTGAGTCGAATCGTGGGTTACATCAATAGTCTACAATTTTTCAATTAGAAGTTATAGATTTTTGAAATATAAAGTTAAGCTTTTCTCACATTTTTCAAAAATATTTTTTTTTTAATTAAAAAACACATTTTCAGACTCAGAAAAGGACGTTGAATTGAATGGGATAGGTCTCGATTTTTTTTAACTTTTGGGAAAGTGGTTTAAACAAGCGTTAAATTGTCATAAACGTGAGGCTTTTTTCACAAAAATATATTTTTTATTTTTTTATTTTTTCGACCCTTCCAACCGCTTACTGAGATGATTTCGAGTCGAATGGTAGGTTACATCAATAGTCTAGAATTCTTTAATAAGAAGTTATCGATTTTTGAAATAGTTCAAGGTTTAGCTTTTGTCACATTTTTTTTAAAATATATTTTTTTTATATTAAAAAACACCTTTTCAGACTCAAAAAAGGACGCTGAATCGAATGGGATAGGTCTCGATTTTTGTAAACTTTGGGAAAGTGGTTTTGTCAAACATTGATTTGTACGTGCGGTATCGAGCACCTAATCTGTGATAAATCAATGGAGATATTTTTTAAAAATCTGAAACTTCTCTCCATCCATGTTGAGAGTAAGCCGGATTTATTGGAACCAATCCTGATTTTTTCTGACACTGATAAGTTCAAAAGTTCACCGAAAAGACTGCAAAGGTCGACGCGGCCGAAACAATTGCATTTGTTTTAATATCTCAAATACGATAAGGACTTATAGTCCAATGTTTGGATATGTTGTTCAACTTGCCAAGACGCACGCATGGATATCTTGTTTGTCCCTAACCGACATTTTTACCAATTTCTGAATTTGGCTCTCAGTATGGGTGAACGTTCTACGACTCCATGTACCTTATGTCATTGTCAGAAGCAAACGTTAGAAGTGTCGTAGCGGGACAAACAAGACATCCATACGTGCGTCTCGGCGAGCTGTACAACATATCCGAACGACGGATTCTAAAAACGTATCGTTAAGGAGATATGTCGTGTTATTTTGCGAAATAAGTTGAGATTAGTCCCCAGCCATTTAAGGAGAATGGTAAGGCCGTGTGCGAGAAGAGTTATACGAGCACGTTCGGGGTGGCGCGCTGATGCATATACTGGTGTCCGATTTTGTTTTTACTATTTTTGAACAGTTTTTCGCTATTATCTCAGCCACTAGGGGGCGAAAACACAATCGGACAACGGATTCCGTATCTGTTAATCAGCCCAAACGCGCCAATATAAGTTTCCTCACAAGAGGACATGTGGTTGCGAAAGCTAGGGTTACGCGCTTTCTCGATTAACTTGGCCACTAGGGGGCGAAAACACGATCGGACAATGGATTATTTATCAGCTCTTCAGCGCGAACGCGCCAATATAAGTTTCCTCTCACACGGACACGTGGTTGCGAAAGCTAGGGTTACGTGCTTTGTTGATTAACTTGGCCACTAGGGGGCGAGAACACGATCGGACAATGGATTATTTATCAGCTCTTCAGCACGAACGCGACAATATAAATTTCCTCTCACACAGACATGTGGTTCTGAAAATTAGGGTTACGGTCCTTCTAGAATAACTTGGCCACTAGGGGGCGCCGAATCGGACAATGGATTATTTATCAGCTCTTCAGCTCAAACGCGCCAATATAACTTTCCTCACACGTGTTATTATTATTATTATTATTATTATTACCCTTATTATTATTATTACCCTTATTATTATTATTATTATTATTATTATTATTCCAGTGTGTTACTGCTCTATACATTACATTATTATTCCAGTGTGTTACTGCTCTACATTCAATTATTACCCTTATTATTATTATTATTATTACCCTTATTATTTCAGTGTGTTACTGCTCTATAATTACATTATTATTATTATTATTATTATGATTATTATTACCCTTATTATTATTATTATTATTATTGGAATACAATACACACGGGGTGCCTTAAATATTATAAAATGAATTACAAAAGCGATATCAGCGTTGCATCATTTTGTTTAAAGTACTGAGAATTGGGAAATACTCCAGTAAAGTAAAAATACCTCAAAATTGTACTTAAGTACAGTACTTGAGTAAATGTACTTAGTTACTTTACACCAACGCCCTATAGAACCACAAACAGCAATTATTTGATCTGTTTTTTAATGTTGTAATGTTTATGTCCGGTGGCAGTATAGCACTTGGAAACCATAATACATTATGGCAGTCATGGCGAAACTTTAACCTGGTGTTTGCACTTCTGCATTTACAGCCTGTACATCAACATAAATCTTCACACTTTAAATATAAAATTATTAACTCATGGCCACAGATGTTAAAATCATGTATGGGTTCTCAAAAGTACCTCTATCTTTTGTAATGTTCAATAAAAAGCCTTTTAATCCAATTGCTGGCCATTTTCTCCATATGTTTTCACCTGACCCTATGGGTTGAAAGGTGTACTGCACTCACGCAACATTACAACTCTGATAAAATGGCCACCAATCAGATTAAAATGCTTTTTATTAAACAATACGGAAGATACGGGTACTTTTAAGGGCCCGCACATAATTGTAACATCCGTGGCCTTTTTAAAACATTTGAACGTTTAGATAGATCATAAAACATTTGTTTTGTCAGATCTTTATTGACACTGACAGAGACATGAGTACGAACACGCGGAATGCGGAAGTAATCTGACGTGACGTCACGGGGTTGGAAAAGTTAAACAAATCTCTCGTTCTCAACAAACACTTATCGAAAAATGATCAACAAAATATGAAAATGCACAGAATATTTCCAGGTTTGTTTGGGTGGTGATGTGTGTTATGTTGCATTTAAACCACGTCTCTTAGCTCACGTTGTGTCAGTCCAATGTAGATAGATAGATTTCATATCATGACACTTCAACCTGATGTTTGCACTTTTTCCATTTACGGCCCGTACATCTACATAAACGTCTAGATTTCAACTATAAAGTACTTACCCCATGGCCACGGACGTTAAAATTATGTACGATCCCTCAAAAATACCCGTATATTCCGTGTTGTTCAATAAAAAGCATTTTAATCCGATTGGCTGCCATTTTCGTATAGAGTTATAATGTGCAATACACCTCCCAACCGATAGGATCACATAGTTGAAAGCTGATGAAAAGACGGAGAAAATGGCCGTCGATCGGATTAAAAGGCTTTTTATTGAACAATACTGAAGATATGGGTACTCAAGCTGGAACGCACACCATTTTAACATCCATGGCCTTTAGTTAAGCACTTCATATTTGAAATCTGATCGTTTATGACCTGGACGTTAGCGTTGTAAATGGAGCAATCCCCACCACACCCACCACACCATGTTGAACGTTCCTTTGCACATGCGCAAACCACATAGTCCCGTTTGGACTTTTTAGGGCATTAGGGATTGATTGATTGAATTGATTGATTGAAATTTTTATTAGGCAAAAGAATGTAAAACAACACAGTTACATTTATAATGCTTTTGTCTAAAAGGTCCGGCAAAAAAAGTCCTTGCGGGCTTGTTTCCATTGGGGTCCTTGAATTAATTTCATAGACATATATAGTAGCAACCAAACAGTTCAAAAATCAACATAAGAATACAGAGGGGGAAAAAAAATATACCATTATGTACAAAAAAGGTCATGAGAAAATAATGAAATATATACAAAACAAAACATGATCAAAATAAAATAAAAAGTATGTACAAAAAAAGGGGAGGGGGGGGGCAAATAACCAGGGAGAAATAACCAGGACTATATTTATGCTAAATAGTAAAGAAAAAGCCTTGTGATGAATTGCTGTAGCAGTAAAATAGAAACATCAACAGAATGAAGTGGTATAAGTGAAATTAAACTTATTTGAAATTAAACAATGAATTGACTTCATGTGCTAATGCAATGGTTCTCAAACTTTTTCGTGCCAAGGACCCCCAAATAGACACTTATTAGACCGCGGACCCCCATTTCAAAAGATAAGCCAGGGACCCCCATAAGAGAAGATTTTTACGGCTCTCTAGCAGTGATTTCAACCATTTTAATTTCAAGGACCCCCAGTTTGACATGCATTAGGCTACGGACCCCCATTTAATGGCATGTAGGTCTCTGGGACCCACATTCATATTGTAAAATCAATGTTAATTTAACTCTGAGAGTGTACAAATGGAACCAAATGGACCTGTTAGGGTCCATTTGGTTACATTTGTACACTCTCAGAGTTACAGACCCATAAGGGTCCATTTGGTCCCTGTCCATCATTTAGCTGGGGACCCCCTGGAACCCCCTCAAGTACCCCTGGGGGTCCCCGGACCCCACTTTGAGAACCAATGTGCTAATGGTTATCAGCGGTAGGCCTGAAAGATGACGGTCATGGACATTCTTCAACCTGGTGTGATGAATTGCTCAATTTACAACTGTAACGTCTACACAAACGTTCAGATTTCAAATATGAAGTGCTTACCTAAATGCCCAGGATGTTATACATGCCGACGTTTCAGCATGAGTACCCATATCTTCCGTATTGTTGGATAAAAAGCATTTTAATCCGATCGTCGGCCATTTTCGCATAGAGTTATAATGTGCAATACACCTCCCGACCGATAGGATCGCATAGTTGAAAGCTGATGAAAAGACGGAGAAAATGGCCGTCGATCGGATTAAAAGGCTTTTTATTGAACAATACGGAAGATATGGGTACTCAAGCTGGAACGTACACAATTATAACATCCGTGGCCTTTAGTTAAGCACTTCATATTTGAAATCTGATCGTTTATGACCTGGACGTTAGCGTTGTAAATGGAGCAATCCACCACAACCACCACACTATGTTGAACGTTCATTTGCGCATGCGCAAACGACATAGTCCCGTTTGGACTTTTTAGGGCGTTAGGGAGAAATAACCAGGACTGCAAAATCGGACTTTTAGGGGAACCAGGACCTTCATAATCGGACGTTTAGGGGCTACTGACGGTTCTTCATTAAGTGACTAGTTGGGAGTGAGAATGTGTTGCAATACGTCGAATACATAGAGACAGTAGTCTATAGGATCATAGGTAAACCAATCATAGTCTAAACAGTATAATATCTAAACAAATTATAATCTGTACATTGAAACTATACAAACTAAAGGATGCCAGGTAAACAGATGAACCTGGCATCTGTCTACATAACATGCTATCTAAATGACATTTTAACTGTTCATTAATGTACGCCGTCCCTCTCAAATAGACAAATAAAGTAAATGAAAGTTAAATAGTAATGTTTAATCACTTAAACCCCATGGTGCCTATTCAGGGGACAAAAAAACTGCAGATCTACAAGCTCACAACAACAGCAGTAGTTGTTATTCAATCTCACATATGGTCGCTGTTGGCCAGAAACCTTGTATCTCCATATTACTTTATTTTTCTCCCCATAAATTAATGCCCTACTACTTTATACGTTGTTGTTTGACAGACTAGTGTCGTGCAAAAGCAGCGGAGTTAGCCGTTCTATAAGTTCATAACGTACTTGTAGAACCTTCATGCTTCTAATGGCATGCCCAAAATAGGGACCCCAGGTTGAAAGTGGTGATTCAATTGAGTCTGTGGGTTTCATTAATATTTCTTTACTATTAGTATTAATGGCGTAGTTCACCCAAAAAAAAAAGTATTTTCTATCATTTACCACATAAAGCCTTGAATTCATGGAGATTTTAATTGTTTTGTTGCATTCCTCAGCAAATAATTTGATGACTGGCAGACTCAATGGAAACTCTTTGACTCTGCCGGTCAGAATAATTATTTGCTTAGGAATGTGACAAAAGCTAAAAAATCCCCATGAATTCAAGGCTTCATGGGGCGTGTAATTTATAGAAAATATGTTTCTTTTGGGTGAACTATACTCCTTTAACAAGAGCTTGTGACTAAATTATAACTACTGTACATCCATTGTATTACAGGAAATCCCCCCCCCCCCCCCCCCCCCCCCCTATTTCCAACTTTATTGTCACATCACAGGTTTATAGGGTAAAACAGTGGGTGGAATTTGTTTTTTGTGCAAAATCCATCTGTTTTGTTATTTCATACCATACAAGAGAAAGGGAAGAAGAAGAAGGGAGGGGGGGGGCGTAAGGGGAAGATAGAGAGAGATCAACAAAAAACAACAATTTATCTACGTAGAACCTGAGGTCAGACATAAGTAGCGTGAGCATAGCAGCAGATATATATACTGTAAATGATTATCATGGACATATATGTATAACTAACGTCCACAACATAGGCCTATATCATGTCATGATATATGTTGTGGACGTTAGTTACGGTGCGGGAATAATAGGAACCAGCGCGCTGTACAAGTGGACATATACAAGGTTTCCACCTGATAGCAATGATATTCTCCCAGCTGGTCTGAGGATTCAAGCCAAATCCCTTTGATGCCAGGCTTCAGATGCGTGCAGATGCGTGTGTGTGTGTGTGTGTGTGTGTGTGTGTGTGTGTGTGTGTGTGTGTGCGTGTGCGCGTGCGCGTGCGTGCGTGCGTGCGTGTGTGTGTGTGTGTGCTCACAAGAAAAATGCTTGTTTTATGGTTGAAAAATATTTTTTGAGTTAAAGACATTTAGAGGTTAGGTTTAGGGGTTAGAATTAGAGTTAAACATGATTTATACATAGTTGCATGCCAGTGTCATGCACTGAAAAACTACTGAACTATAAGCTTGAAGTTCTGCAATTTTCTTTGGCTTCAGGCTTACGGTTGAAAATGTCACATTTAAAAGAAAAAAATGCAGTCATAAAATGCAGTCAAAAACTCCTTGTGTATCAAGCTGTAGTTCTGCCCACCCTGCTCTATGGGGCTGATAGCTGGACCACCTACAGCAGACATCTGAAAGCCCTGGAGCAGTACCACCAGCGATGTCTTCGCAAGATCCTCAGGATCAGTTGGGAAGATAGGCGAACCAACATCACACAGCGTTCTTCAGGAAGCCAACATCCCCAGCATCACCACAACCATCACTCGGCACCAGCTACGGTGGACAGGCCATGTCATACCAGGGACGTGCACAGATAGACTCTAGGTGTTGCTAGAGCACCTGCCCTTTGCCCTCTTGACCAGAAGTGCCCTTTTTTCAGTTTACAGCAGGGGTCTTCAACAGGGGGTCCGGGACCCCTAGGGGGTCCTCAGAGTTACTACAGGAGGTCCGCCAAATCTTTATGTGATATGATTTTTCTTTTTACCATAACCACTCGAAACCTAGCATCCCTTTTCTGAGGAGAACTTTAGCCAAAAATAGCCGATCTACAACGTTGTGGGCTTGTAGATCGGCTATTTTTGGCAAAGAGGTATACTGTAGGTGTAGAGGGAAAAAAGAGCAGACCAAGTAAACAAAAAAAAGTATAATTTACTTGAGCACCTGCCCCTCAAAATGTCTGTGCACGCCACTGCGCATGCCTAACTACCGCCTTCCAAAACAAATGCTGTGTATGGTCAGCTGAAGGAAGGACAGGGCACACAAGGGGGGGCAGAAAAAGAGGTACAAAGACAACATCAAAACACACCTGAGAAAGTGTCGCTTTATAGCCTCAGCAATTGGGAGGAGACTGCCCTCCAGAGAGACACGTGGAGCAGGATGGTCCATGAAGGCACAGCACACCATGAAAAGGACCTCCACCGTGCCGCAGAAGCAAAGAGGCAATAGCGAAAGGAGAGATCTTCCACCAAAACAGCTCATCACACCACCACCACCACCACCACCACCACCACTACCCAGTCAACCATTCACATATGCCCCCCCACTGCAATACAGACTGTGGATCAAGGATCGGGCTCTACAGCCACCTGAAGACCCACAGATGACCAGACCCACCGACAGGAGGACAATCATACTCGTTTTGAGTGATCGCCGATGATGGTGGGTGTGTGTGTGTGTGTGTGTGTGTGTGTGTGTGTGTGTGTGTGTGTGTGTGTGTGTGTGTGTGTGTGTGTGTGTGTGTGTGTGTGTGTGTGTGTGTGTGTGTGTGTGTGTGTGTGTGTGTGTGTGTGTGTGTGTGTGTGTGTGTGTGTGTGTGTGTGTGTGCGTGCGTGCGTGTACCACACCATGCTGTCCAGTGTGCATTTCTCTCCCGCATGGCTGTTGACGTTTGATCCTGTGTCAGCCAGCAGGGGGCATCAGGGTGCATAGATAAAGGGAGCAGCGGGGACTGCTGTATATGAACCAAAGCAACGGAACACTGAACACATGACAGGCTCTTTATCACACAGTGATGTGTGACGTATTCAGTGTTGGACAGTTTGCTAAGTAATATATTGTCACTGTCGGACGGAAACCTCATAGTGGTGATAAGGAAGTATACAGCACGTGGTTCTCAAAACTTTTCATGTCAAGGACCCCCTAATTGATATATATTTGGCCACGGACCACCATCTGAAAAGGTTTTGTCGAGACGTCCACATTTTCATAAGCCTCGAGCGCCATTGACGACAAAGTCGTCCATTTTTTTTTTTTTACACACAGAACCAGGAGATAACGTGATCCGAAAATGTACTGCTCCATTCACTTCCTGGTTAAAGTATTTGGGAAATATTCTGTATCTCGGCTCCTGTGTTTACTATGTATTTTTGGCGAGACATGCTATTTTCAACAGCGTATAACAAGCAAACGGGAGGTCGTGATGACGTTTTCGCGGAAGCACAGTGCAACCCTCCGTGATTAGCAACCTTCAGGGGATCAATCATACTGGAGATACATGTTCTGTGACTACTTGAAAAGGAAAGAAAATCGAAAAATATCTGGCACTGGGCAAACATAGCCAGAAATAAGTCTGGCACTGAATGAGTTAACAACTTTTGCTGGGGACTCCTTTGAACCCCCTTCAAGGACCCCTGGGGGGCCCGGACCCCACTTTGAGAACCAATTATCTAGATTACATTTGTATATTCCTGAGCAGATTGAGGGCCGTTCGGCTGCACCCTCTCAGCTCTACTTCACAGACTGAAATCGTGACCAGAAGCTCCTGCCATTGGCTGAGTGCATAAGCTGCTGTCTTAGTGGATCAAACATTATTATAATTCCATACAGGTTGCGAGCGCAGATTGCATTAAACCAACAGCCTCTCACGGTTGAAAATGTTAAACCAACACTGATTACTGTTGTATGTTTTGGATTTTCGTCATTTTGTGGCTGTCGGGAAGAATCCTTGCATATCCATATTTCAACGTTAGATGGTTTGTACATAAATGAATGCCCTACTTGGTCGTACAAAAGTGTTGCACAAAAGTAGCAAGAGAAAAACAAACAGATCTGCAAGCGTTGTGAAACAGATAAACGCATCCGTTTATCCCGAATTCGCACTTGTACCGTAAGTCGCTCTGGATAAGAGCGTCTGTTAAATGCCTATCTTCAATTGTAATTGTTCTGGCTTTGTGTCAAAGTATCACTGATACGACACACACTTATGACACACATTATGTTTTTGTTTGACAGTCACAGGAAGTAATTACAATTGCACTTTTGATATAAAAATATAAAAATGGAATTTCTTCAATTTGCTGTATTTGGCATGAATTTACGATGTCCCCATTCCATGGATTATATGCTCTAAAAGTGTGAAGAACACAAAATGGTATTATTTGGGCTTTTCTGCCTTTTTATTGGCTAGGACAGTGAAGAGTGACGGGCAACAGGGAGAGAGAGATGGGGAGTGACATGCAGCAAAGGCTATCGGGAATCGGGAATCGAACCCGGGACTCGCTGTCAGGCCGCACCAGAGCCCATTTCAGCAGGTCCTGGCTAACAAATAATGTTGAAACGCAGTGTTTCTAAATGTCACCAGTGGCAGGATTCTCCCTGAAGCTACATTAATAGGTAATATTGGAGATGACTCAGCTCGGTGCGGAAGAGCCACTCTGACATCTGGCATGAATATTTTATATCCTTTTTATTGCATTATCAAGTAGGACATGGCATAACTGCTTTACTTTACTTTTAGTTTTTCATTTGTTTTATTTTAGTTTTTATTGTATTGTATAAAAAATACATGAAAAAAGTAATTGAAAAAACACCGCCCCCTCACATATTAGAAGAATAATATCAGTCACCAGAACCACGGACGGGGGTTTTCGATGAATCTATCATTATTAAAAGGGAGTTTGAAGTTACTATGGGTTTAGGTTAGGAGGGGGCATGTCTGAATATCAAATATCTAAATACTGAATCAAGCAACTGTCTGGGGTGTTCACAAAAGCCTGAGTGGACGTTAAAATGACCCCAAACATGTTTGAAAGTGAAATATCCCTATAAGCCGATACGCGGCCCTCATATCTAGAGTTGGGGCCACTATGCGACCTCATAGTGCTGGTTGCTTTGTTAGAGTACCCGACCCGTTGTCTGTCTCTGTTCCTTTCATGCCCATATATGGAGATCTCTGTATACGTCAGTCCCTGTCCCTTATACGTATGTCCATATAAACTGCCCATCTTTCGCCGCAGGCTGAAAACCCACCTCTTCAGGAAACACTACCCTGACCCTTCCTCTTAGCCTTGCCTACTTGTTGTCAATTACTTGTACAAGCCTTGTTTCATTGGATCTTGTTTATTTGATACACTTATTTGTTTTAGCTCTTGCTCATTTGATTTTCCTACTTGTCTCATCTGTTTAAGAAAGTAGGTAGCTGATATATTGCACTTTTACCTTAGCGCTAGGAATACTCTTAGTTGCTTGTTTTAGAAGAGAATGCACTTATGCTTCTGGTGATTAGTAGTTTCCTTGCCTACCTATGTTGAATGCACTTATTATAAGTCGCTTTGGATAAAAGCGTCTTCTAAATGACTGTAATGTAATGTATATGGAGATACCTGATGTCATCAGTATATGCCCATATATTGGCATGCCCATATACGGGTGGTTCTGGGTAACTTGTTATCTACAGTATGCCTACATATGGACATATCAGTTGGATCGGTGGTTCTGGACAACCGTTTATCCGAACGATTCGACGGCGAGCACCACACTGCCTTGAGTCATGGCTGATGAGCACGCTGAGTTCCAAGCTGGTTCGGCCCCATGTATGCACTTGACCATTATATGGGCTTATCGGTCGGATCTGTGGCTCTGGACAACCGGATCTCCATATATGCCTATATACAGTATGGGCGTATTGGGTTTGTTTATGGTTATGTCTGAGTCATAGTGACGTGGCCGTGGTCCTGCCTATATATGGGTGTATACCGTGTATTGGGTTTGTTTATGGTTATAATTGCAGCATTTCTACATTGTTGTATTGCTACTTGTACTTTTACTTAAGTAAAAACATATGAGTACTTCTTCAGCCACTGACTGTCTCCCTCCTCCCTCCATAAAACACTCTTGCTGTCCCAGTTCGTTCCTCGGTCACTTCCCCGCACGACTTCACCTGAATCATTCGTTCATTATTCAAGTCCTGGCAGTGAGTGAACAATGCACACGCTTTCATTCTTTACACGCTGCTCTTTGAACACAAACAGACTCTGAGATGTTCGGCTCTCTCCACGCTCTGCACTCATTAAAATATCAAGTACTTCAGTAGCTTATTGGATTCCTGCTGTTTCTCTCTGTTGTCATCAGCCGTCCTTGGAACCTGATGAAAACCTGTGACACGTCGTGTTGCAGTTCAAACCCTGAATTATTCAGCGCACACGACGGCCAAACCTCTATCAATGGCTTCATTTTTGTCTGACGCATGAGTTTGAAGATGTGCACGCTCGTGTGTGTGTGTGTGTGTGTGTGTGTGTGTGTGTGTGTGTGTGTGTGTGTGTGTGTGTGTGTGTGTGTGTGTGTGTGTGTTTTCCTGCAGTAGTCAAAGTAGATAAAATGCTGTAAAGTTCTCCTTTAGTTACAAAGCTTATTAGAGCTTTATGTTGATGTAGTATTAAGTGTGTTTTGGATATAGTATGATGTGATATTCGGGATCTGAAGAAGCGCTGATCTGTTCCACTTGTTTCCACGGTCCTTATCTCGATCGCCTCCATGCCGCGCCCCATTGATGAAGTCATTTTGTTCAAAAGTAGCCCAGACCAAGTAATGAGTACATAAATTAACATGCTTTTCAGATGGTCGACAATTCTGTAATATAAATCTTTTTTTTAGTGGTCTCATGTTTCGAGATATGGATTATTATTTTTTTGCTGTATGCCATAATCATCAAGATTAAAAAAAAAGGTTTTAAATATTTCACTTTATGCGCAATTAATCTAGAATAATATGAAAGTTTCACTTTTTGAATTATATTACAGAAGAAAATGAACTTTTCCACCATATTGTAATTTTTGGAGATGGATCTGTGCATCCATGGAGATTAATAAAGTTCTGCTGCTCTAACGCCTAAATGTCCCTTTGGAGGATTAAATAAAGTATATATCCCATCTCATCTCATGTACCTAAAGATTTGTGGAATTTATAGACACATTAATTTATACCAGTTCTTTATAAACTGTATGTTCATGTCAGAACGTTTGTCTGCGTCTGCCACATGCTCACATCCTGTCAACCACTCTGTGTTCACTGTAGAACAGGGGTCTTCAACAGGGGGTCCGGGACCCCTAGGGGGTCCTCAGTGTTACTACAGGGGGTCCGGGACCCCTAGGGGGTCCTCAGAGTCACTACAGGGGGTCCGCCAAATCTTTGTGTGATATGATTTTCTTTTTTTACCTTAACCACTTGAAACCTAGCATCCCTTTTTCTGAGGAAAACTTTAGCCAAAAAATAGCCGATCTACAATTAAGCTCTCAACGCCTCGCAGCGCGAGGCGTTCAGAGCTTGTAGATCGGCTATTTTTTGGCAAAGAGGTTTGGTGTAGTACAGCGAAAAAAGAGCAGACCAAGTAAACAAAAAATCTAAAACACAATTTTATACAATATGTAGTGGGGGTCCCTGCTTCATCTCTCTCTCAGCCAGGGGGTCCTTGGCCTGAAAACGTTGAAGACCCCTGCTGTAGAATGATGAGTGCTAATTTAACCCTGAGAGCCACTGGCACGGCTCACTGGACAGCATCTGTATGCTCAGCAGTATGTGTTTTACACGCTGTAAGTTTGTAGATCTGCAATTTTTCCAGCTATAGTTTTTGCTATAACATGTTTGTGTCCTAAAATGTTGATGCCCTCACGTGTGTGTGTGTGTGTGTGTGTGTGTGTGTGTGTGTGTGTGTGTGTGTGTGTGTGTGTGTGTGTGTGTGTGTGTGTGTGTGTGTGTGTGTGTGTGTGTGTGTGTGTGTGTGTGTGTGTGTGTGTGTGTGTGGTACTATACTTTAGGTTTAGGATTATGTATTTAGAGGTTAAGTTAAGGGGTTGTAACGACAGTTCATGCAACGACAACTAGCAGATCTACAAGCTCACAACGCCTCGCAGAGCGTTGTGAGCTTGTAGATCTGCTATTTCTCGGCTTCAGACTTACGGTTAAAAATGGATACATTTATTAAAAATGGTAATCGCTATCCTAAAATGTTGATGTCCTCACAATATAGTAAGTGTGTGGGTGGTTTGATCAGTGTTAGGGCTTGGAGTGCTGTGAGAGCTCCATCTAGTGTTCACATTGTGACAGAGACGAAACCTTTATACTGTAATCGTCATAATTTCCATGTTAAATGGTCTTATATTTTTTCATTTCATTTTCAAAAATAGGGGAAATAGCCGATATACAAGCTCAAAAAGGGTTTTTTTTTTAAGTAATTAAATATTTATGTTATTTGTCATAACTGCCCCGTGCAACTTTTGTTTATGAAGCCTAAAAGCCAAACAATAATGCAATTTGTATTCATAATGTTCCAGTGTTCAACAACAGAAACACAATTAAATCGTTAAACGCAATTATTTAAGTGCCAATTAATCGTCAAGTGAAATGTCCTAATGGTGACAGCCCCCTAGGTACAATGTAAAACCCAGAGTGTTATTTTAACCCTTTGCAGTGTGTGAGAGTGTTTCTATGTGAGATTCTAGTGACCTCAGCTAAGTGAGGAGTGATGAATATTCTGGACGCTCATTATTTCACTGTGTTTGTTGTTTTTGGTTGGATGAGAACGTTTGGCTTTTCTAGCGGGGGTCAGAGATTAGAATTAAAATAAGCTTTTATGTTGTTGTCTTCGGACCCCACCGGGGGAAAACCCCCTAATCCACATGAGACCCCCGACCCATGACGTCATCAGCTGGCCGCCGTATGGCAAGGTTGCTTTTTGACATTGCTTAAGAAAGAGAAGGCGGTCCAGGCGGTCCAGGCGGTCCAGGCACCCTATAGGCTGCAATGCCAGCCTGACAGCATGTCGCACGGTCGACTCCCGATCCCGACGACCTTTGCTGCGTGTCACCCCCCCATCTCTCTCCCAATTTCCTGTCAGCCTACTGATTGATTGATTGATTGATTGAATTTTTTATTAGGCAAAAGAATGTAAAACAACACAGTTACATTTATAATAGTTTTGTCTAAAAGGTCCGACCAAAAAAGTCCTTGCGGACTTGTTTCTGTTGGGGTCCTTGAATTAATTTCATAGACATATATAGTAGCAACCAAACAGTTCAAATATCAACATAAAAATACATAGAAAAAATACCACTATGTACAAAAAAAGCATGAAAAAAATAAAAAGTATATACAAAAAAAGGGGAGGGGGGGTTGTCTGTCTACAGATACTGTAATCTATCAATAAAGGCATTTGTTTTTCTTAAATTATAAATAGCAGATGTACAAGTTCATAGCACTGCATTAAGTGACTTATATCTGCTATTTTTTTTTAAATGGTGACACACGCACTCATATATATATATAGTTAAAATCTAAAATGACACGGATGCTTTCCCGGTCTTAACTCTTAATGGATTAGAAGTTTGCCAAAGGGAGCTTTACTGTGCGACTCAGAGACATACAGTACTTCCACTCTTTATTCTCAGTTCACTTCGGGGGCCAGTACAGCATCTGCTGCCTTTGACCCTGCGTTTTAACAGCGGGCAACTCTCGGGCGATGCCGGGCAACATCGCCCAAAATATAATGAAAGTCTATGAGAGCCGGCGATCGGGCGAAGTGGGCGGGGGGGGCGATGAAAGATGGATTTTCTTTATCTTTTTGGGCGATATCTCCCGGCATCGCCCAGAGTTGCCCGCTGTTAAAACGCACCCTAAGAGGTCGGATGTGCTCTGCTTCTGTTTGATCCCGGTTATAGAAACAGACTCTTGACACGGAAAGCATCAGAGACTCACTCCAATAAGAAACACGCTGTAGTACCGGAGACGTTCAAGTGGAAAACACTCTTTTCAAAAGACACCGCCGAGTGGAAAAAGCGGCACTCTAAAATGGCAAAAGGACAGGCTCAGATGCACATGTCTTGCATCTATTATGTTTGGACTGCCGCTTTTTCCACTTGGCCGGTCGGTGTCTTTTGAAGTTCAGTTGTATCTGTAGCCGAGCACCCACTGCCTAACAAAAACGCATCCAGAGGGACCTGCTTGTTTCTTACCTGTAAACCACATGTACTGCAGTGGTTCTCAAATTATTCAGACCGCAACCCCCCCCCCCAAAATAATCATATTTGAACTGACAAGCACTTGGAATTGTAGAAGTTGAGGCATTACATTTAGTTTCACTCGGTTCCACAGATAAATATTGTGAAAATAGCTGATCTACATGCTTAGAACGCCTCGTGTTGCGAGGCGTTGTAGCACGGCTATTTTCACAATATTGGCCTCTTTCTTTTTTATAGTGGAGTTTGTTGATCACTTTTGACACTGTAATGTTCTTATTTTTAATGTATTTATTTTTCATTTTAGACGGATTAAAAAGGTCTTAAAAGTCGTTAAATTGTCACTTTAGAAATGTGCAGAAACTGTATACACTTATACTGTATGTTGGTTTGTTTACTGTTGAGTGAGAAAACAATGTTAACACATTGTGTGCGTGTGCGTGTGCGTGTGCGTGTGCGTGTGCGTGTGCGTGTGCGTGTGTGTGTGTTTGTGTACCCCGCCAAATTCGTTTGGGGGGGGCACAGTTTGAGAGCCACTGATGAACCGTGTTCAGTACTTTTCATTCTTGGTGCTGCTGAGTCATAATTGGCCCGTCACAATTATTACACAATCGCCTGACGGCGGTTATTTGAGGTCATCACAATTATTTGGCATAATGGTTTCCATTCATTCATCTGTATGAATTCCTCTGTTGAGAAATGGTCGTACGTTTACAAACATTTTCAAAACAATTGTGGAAATAGCAGAGTTTGTGTGTGTGTGTGTGTGTGTGTGTGCGTGTGTGTGTGTGTGTGTGTGTGTGTGTGTGTGTGTGTGTGTGTGTGTGTGTGTGTGTGTGTGTGTGTGTGTGTGTGTGCGTGTGCGTGTGCGTGCGTGAGAGAGAGAATGTGCGAATGTGCCATGTTCCTGCATGTGGGAAAGCTCTTACCTGTATAAATGTGTGTACTACTGTGTTATTACCTTATAACCTGTGTAATTACATTTAATTACCTTTGGGTTTCTAGATGCCTCTTCAATTGTCTTTTGAAACTTGATTTATTATTTTTCTTTAGTGTTCTGCTGTGGCAGTGTGTTCCATATGGCTCTATACAGCACTGTGCGCTTCAGAGACCCTGTTTTGGCTTTAAGGATTTGATGCAACCTCTTGTTGCATGTCTCGTCCTATGTGTGTGGATATTAGAGCTAGGTGTAAGGAGTAGTGTAAAGTAACTAAGTACATCTACTCAAGTACTGTATTTAAGTACAATTTTGAGGTACTTTGACTTTACTGGAGAATTTCCAATTGACAGTACTTTTACTTTTACTCCACTACATCTCAGAGGCAAATATTGTACTGTTACTTTAGTAATTATAAACACCACTTTAGCCCTATTTTAGGCTATTTGAAAATAGCAGATCTACAAGTTCACAACGTGTCGCATCGCGTTGTGAACTTGTAGATCTGCTATTTTCAAACATTTTAGTACTTTTACTTTTGGTACTCTAAGTACATCAGCGCATGTTTGAGTATCATGAGACTCCACGATGAGTAGTAGGAGAAAAACAAAAATTAGCATCTGTTAAAATAGACGATTTTCACTCTTACACATTATGCCGCTGCAAGGGGTCTGCAGAATGGACAACAGGGGCAGATCTGGAAATATTCAACGTTCCTTTGTATGTTGGTGAGTGATTAGCGACACATCAAACATACAACCTAAAATGACCGGAACTCTCCTTTAAGTAAAAACTCGGGATTTCTTGTTCTGGCACTGAGGGCATTCAGAAAAAAACTCGGTATAACTCGGGGCTTGGCACTGAGAGAGTTAAGTAAAATATCTGAGTACTTTTTCCACCACTAGGTTATACAGACAGGTAGGAAGTTTCAGCACATTAATATTTCTCAAGAAGACAAGGAGTGATACTATATCAGCCTCTCCCAGACTGTCGTCCTTGACATGCATTGTGTTTACATCACACCTTGGTGTGTACATCTAAGGGCAAGCCCAGCTGCTCTGCTTTGAACCAGCTGCAGCTTTTCCCACGTCCCTCTTGTTTGCCCCTGACCCAGTTTATGCAGTTTCTGTCAGTTTTCCTTCATGTTTTTGAGACCAAAATAGTGTAATAATGTAATAGTAGAATCCCCATGTTTGTACCGAATCTGGGGGGAATGAGATCAGTGAAGCTCCCTCTGGTGGGTGTTTCTCAGTAGTGTGACAGGTACATGGGCACTGCATGGTCCCTTGAGTATCTTGAAAACCAGGCTCATTGCAAGTTGTTGTAATCTGTCCTGGACCCTGAGCCATCCCACCCTAGCATAATGTTAGCAGGGGTTAGGTGAGTCCTTAGGTGTGAGGTCTAGTACTAGTCTGACTAGTTTGTTTTTAGAGGTCTGTGGTTCTTATTCTAGTGCCTTTGAGTTGTACCATGAGGTGCATGGATAGTCAAAATCAGTGCTTCTCAAAGTCAAGGACCCCCAGTTTGGTCTGTATTTGGCCGCGGACCCCCATCTGAAAAGGTTTTGTGCCAGGGACCCCCAGAAGCAAAGATTTGCGTTAAAATAAATTTGCTTTTTCAAAATGAATATTCAAAGATTTGCACACTTTTTCAATATTCTTTAAATAGCAGATCTATGAGCTTGTATATCTGCTATTTTTTAATTGCCAAAGTATAACATATGGTTCAAATGATTGTGAGACTATATTAACACATTTAGCTGGGGACCCCCTGGTACCCCCCAAAGGACTCCTGGGGGTCCCCAGACCCCACTTTGAGAACCAATGGTCCAAATGACACTGGATGAGTGCTGCAGAGCATGTCCTCAGAGCGTTGCTACTGACCAACGAGGAGGTTCTGCTGGTTGGCTTTCTTGATTACTTTTGTTGCCATTTTATCGCCGGAAACATTCTTATCAAAATTACAGCCCAGATCAGGTCATCTATCTCTATCTCTATCTCTATCTCTATCTCTTCTTTCCTTATGATAGAGTACTTCTTCCCCTCAGGGCCTCAGAGAAGCTGCAGGCAGAGAGAGAGAGAGAGAGACGTGCAGGGCAGATATCTGTGGCACCATGTGTGAGGCCAGCCACACTAACCCCCTGCATAATTCACACCCCGACATATTTAGGCGTGTGTGTGTGTGTGTGTGTGTGTGTGTGTGTGTGTGTGTGTGTGTGTGTGTGTGTGTGTGTGTGTGTGTGTGTGTGTGTGTGTGTGTGTGTGTGTGTGTGTGTGTGTGTGTGTGTGTGTGTGTGTGTGTGTGTGTGTGTGTGTGTGTGGGGCTCATTGCTATATAAACAGAGCTCAGCGCATAGGGGAGGGGAGGGGGCTCGCTCTGTGCGCTTGTGTCCGTGTCCATCATCCGCGTTGGGACGGCTCTGTTACTCCCAAAAGGTGAAAGGAACGTTCTAAAGGAGAACGTTCTAAAGGAGAACGTTCTAAAGCTTCTCACAAGAAAGTGGAACTCTGGAAAATGAAGATGGATGCTTGTACCGGACGGCCCGTAGTAGAGTTTGTTTTACGAGCGGTTTGACAACGGTGTTGGTGTGAGTTCGGCCGACCGTCCGCTTGCACTGGGATCAGCTGTACCACCACAGATCCGGTTGCATCCGTCTCGCCGTGACGTCAGAGGTACAGTAGGCGTGCATAAAACATTTATCCATAATTTAATTAAAAATATCATCGCTTAGTAATCGATCCCTATTTTGGGCATTTCATTATGAGCAAAAGGTTTTAGAAAAATGTACAACTTTCAAAGACGGTGAAAATAAGCCATTTACAAGCTCATAAGGAGAAATGAGCTTGCAGATTGATTACTGTCACTATTGTAGGGTTTAAAGGGATATTTCACTTTCCAAAGAAATGTGGTCATTTTATCGTCTGCCCAGGCTTTTGGGAGCCCCCCGGACAGTTTTTAAGTTGCTTGATGCAGTATTTAGATATTTGATATTCATTTGATCAGACACGCCCCCTTCCTATACAAACCCACTGTAACTTCAAACTCCATTTTAACCATGATAGATTCATCGGAAACACCCGTCCTTGGTTCTGGTGACTGACATTGTCCTTCTAATGCGAGAGGAGAACCTGTTTTTTCAATTACTTTTTTTTTTTTTTTTTTTTGGAAAATGGAAAAAAATACAAAAAAGCACGGCCCCCTGTTGAAGACCCAAGATGAGTCACCAGAACCAAGGACGGGTGTTTTTGATGAATCTAACATGTTAAAAATGGAGTTTGAAGTTACAATGGGTTTTTATAGGAAGGGGGCGTGTCTGATAAAATGAATGTCAAATGTCAAGCAACTTATAAACTGTCTGGGGGGCTGACAAAAGCCTGAGTAGACGATGAAATGACCAAAACATTTTTTGAAAGTGAAATATCCATTTAAGCCAGGGGTCTTCAACAGGGGGTCTGGGACCCCTAGGGGGTCCTCAGAGTTACTACAGGGGGTCCGCCAAATCTTTGTGTGATATGATTTTTTTTTTTTTACCTTAACCGCTTGAACCCTAGCATCCCTATTCTGTGGAGCACTTTAGCCAAAAATAGCAGATCTACAAGCTCACAACGCCTCGCAGCGTGAGGCGTTGTGAACTTGTAGATCTGCTATTTTTGGCAAAAAGGTATAGGTGTAGAGGGCAAAAAGAGCAGACCACGTAAACGAAAAAAGTTGAATCTGAAACACAATTGTATACAACATAGAGGGGGTCCCTCCTTCATCTCTCTGTCAGCTAGGGGGTCCTTGGGCTGAAAACGTTGAAGACCCCTGCTTTAAGCGATCCTTATATAAAACAATTTAAAGTTGTACATTTTGATGTTATTTTCATGTATTTATTTAGAAAATAAAAGAAAAATACGCTAATCGATTATTCAGTTAATGGACACATCAATCGATAGAATAATCAACAAAATAGAATAATCTATAAACAATGGATAGTTGCAGCTGTCGGAGGCCGTGTCTCGTGGCCGAGCGGCGTTCGACATGAGCAACGCTCTCTGGGAGGAGGACGTGCCCGTTGGGGGGGAGACGCCCTGTTCCTGTTCCTGTTCCTGTTCCTGTGCCGGCGGAACTCAGCAGCCAATCAAAGCGAAGCCCAGAAGGTTCTCGGGAGGAGGACCCTCCTCTCCCTGCGGTTCGAGTCCCAGGATGTCTCCGAGGGACTCTCCCCGCCATTCTCCGCTGATGTTCCGCAAGCTGCTGCTGAACCGCTCGGGCATGCCGGGCGGCGGCGTGCCACGGCGCTTCACCTTGGCCACCACGCCCAGGTACCGTACCGTACCGTACCGTACCGTACCGTACCGTACCGTACCACAGTGGCGCTCAAACCTTTTAATGTCAAGGACCCCCCCCAACATGATATGTGTTTGGCTGCGGACCCCCATCATGTCAAAAATATTTTGTGCCAGGGAACCTCCAGAAGCAAAGATTTGAGTAAAAAAAGTTCGCTTAAAAACATATTCATATTCAAAGATTTGCACAAATCTTCTAAAATAGCAGATATACAAGCTGATGAGCTTGTATATCTGCTATTTTAGAATAGCCAAAGTATATAAAACATGGATAAAGTCCCTCTGGGACCCCCAATGACCCCTGGGGGTCCAAAGACCCCACTTTGAGAACGTACCATACACCAGTGGCCGCCGGAACGAGTTATGAAATGGGGGGGCGGGGGCCAGTAGAGAATCATAACGGCCCTGCATGTGGAACAGCTGAGTTGTACAGTGTGAGTGTTTTACTTGCTGTTGTATTTGAGCAATTCATTTGCGAACTAAGTCGCTTGGCTAAGGTCTCTGTCTTTCTCCCTATGGTTCGCATGTTCATACATTTTCATGGCTCTGAATATTTGATCTTACCATACATGCTGCTTTATTTGGACTTGAGTAGTTCCTTGTGTTCGATTATGTTCTTCAAATCTGACTTGTATTCAGCTATGGCTACTCGAAAAACAACTTGTGTCAGGAAGATCAATGCTTTGATTGCACGTTGAAGGACAAGTACGTGCGTATGTATGTTGTTTGTGGACTTACAGCTCGGCTTTCAACACCATTGTCCCAGCAAGACCTGACACAAAGCTCAGAGACCTAGAGCTACGCATGTGTGATTGGATACTAGACGTCCTGTCAGTGGCGCAGCCAGAACGCTAGTATAGGCTGGGCCTGAGCAGGGGCGGGTGGGCACGCATGCACACGTGCGCAAAATCTGCGCGGATATTGGGCGTCTTGGGCGTTTTTTTGTTACTTTATTTCGGGGTTAGGGTTGGGTTAGGCTTATGTTATTTAATTGTTATTTTTGCCTGATTTTACCCCCCACATTTTTTTTTTGCTAAATCGATTGGGTGGGCCAGCTCTCTATGTGGGTGGGCCACGGCCCGGCCCACCCAGGCCCACCCATGGCTGCGCCCCTGCTTCCTGTCCAATTGATGCCAGGCAGTGTTGATTTCGTCGACTAAAACTTAAGACAAAAAATGTTGGTCGACTACCTTTTTTCACTGTCAAAAACTAAATGAAAACTAAGCTATGATGACTAAAACTAAGACTAAATATATTGACAATTTCGTCAGCAAATAAAAACTAGTCTAAAATGTTATGGAGGGACTAGTGGAGAAGAGATCCAGTAGAACTAAAAGACAAGTCATTTTATGCTTGGTTGCGCTCAGATGTTGTACCCTGAAAATAGCAGATCTACAAGCTTGTAGAGCGGCTATTTTCAGCATGCAACCAAGTGTAAAATCAGCCATTATGACGCCATCAAGGCACCGCCAAAATACATTTTAGTCGACTAAATCAACTGTACATTTAGTCGACTATAATCTTATGATATTTAGTCGACTAAAACTAGACTAAGAGTAAAACATTTCAGATGATTAAAATATGACTAAAACTAAATGGAATTTGATTCAAAAGACTATGACTAAAACGGAATCAAAATGTTCTGTCAAAATCAACGCTAATGCCAGGTGGTGAGAATGGGCAGTATCACGACACCCTGACTTTTACAGCCTAATAAATTGGCTTTTGTCTTCTAAATCCTAACACTTTTCTGAAAACCTTATGTTGCTGTAATATCGGTGGTTCTCACACTTTTTCATGTCAAGGACCCCCAAAATGATATGAATGTGGTCGCGGACCCCCCATCTCAAAGTATGTCGTTCCAGGGACCCCCCAGAAGCAAAGATTTGAGTCACGAACGTTCGCTTTAAAAATATGTATATCCAAAGATTTGCACACATTTTCATGATTTTTCAAAAATATCAGATCTGCTATTTTTGAATAGCCAAAGTATCAAATAATAGCTATAGCTCAAATCTAAAACGACACGGATGTGTTCCCCGGATTGAACGGGTTAATTTAAAAACTCTCTGAGCGCTGGCCGTAAACAATGCATTTTTTAGGAGGAAGATCTGCCCTCGTGCCACGATTGACCCCCGGGGGGGCCGGACGTTGGGACACGTGTTACGCGTACGCAAGCACAGAGCATCATGGGTCATGTGTTCACCGGGGGAGACAAAGACCTCGCTGCTCTGTAGGTGACGCCAGGGAAATCATGGGGTTAACTCATTACGACCCGGGAAACGCATCTGTGTACTACCCACTCAAACCATTATTTTATACTTTGGGCTATTCAAAAATAGCAGATATACCAGCTCATAGCGCGGCACCGAGTGCCGCGCTATGAGCTTGTAGATCTGCTATTTTTTGAAAAATCATGATTTTTTTTGGGCAAATCTTTGAATATATATATGTTTTTAAGCGAACATTTCTAACTCAAATCTTTGCTTCTGGGGGTCCCCGGAACAAGATATTATGAGATGGGGGTCCGCGGCCAAATACATATAATTTTGGGGGGCCATGACATGGAAAGGGGTTTTAAGCACCAATATAGAAACATACGTTTTTCAGAAAAAAAACTGTTAGGATTTAGAAGACATTTTGTAGAATCCCCAGAAGCAAAGATTTGAGTTACAAATGTTTGCACAAATTTTCACTTTATAAAAAAAAATAAAAAATAGCAGATCTAGTGCCGCGCTTGTAGATCTGCTATTTTTGAATAGCCTAAAGAAATCTAAAAAACAACACAGATGCGTTCCCGGTCTAAATGGGTTAAACGTAAAGACGGTAGTTTGACGTTGGACAAGCGGGTCTCCTCAATGGAGAGCGTTGTTCCGTCCATGAAAGAGACGTCTACTGTCTTCGTGTCTTAAGATGTCTCGTCGAGCCCTGTGTGTGTGTGTGTGTGTGTGTGTGTGTGTGTGTGTGTGTGTGTGTGTGTTCACCACCGGGTCACGCACAGGTCAGTGCTGGAAAAAGTACTACTCACATTTTTTTTACTTGAGTAAAAGTGTCAATACTGTAGTGTAGACTTGTAACTCTGTTACAGGTAAAAGTCCGGTAATCAAAATTTACCCGAGTACAAAAAGTATTGGCATCAAAGTGTACTTAAAGTACCAAAAGTATACTCGTTATGCATGCAGAATGTCCCATTTAACAAGTTTGAAAAAACATATTTTGAAAATAGCCGATCTACAAGCTCACAACGCGTCGCATCGCGACGCGTTGTGAGCTTGTAGATCTGCTATTTTCAAATGGCCTGTAGGGCCATGTAGGGCTGAAGTGGTTAATGTATGTTTTGTGATAAGAATCTGAATCTACATGGTAACTATAGTAACTAAAGCTGTCAAATAATTGTAGTGGAGTAAAAGTACAATATTTGCCTTTGAGATGTAGTGGCGTAAAAGTATTGAAAATACTAAAGTAAAAAGTACTTGAGTAAATGTAATTAGTGTAGTCACTTTACACCACCTCACACAGGTCAGACCTGCAAACCTCCCGGAGACACAAGCTGTGTCTGACACACACACACACACACACACACACACACACACACACACACACACACACACACACACACACACACACACACACACACACACACACACGAGAGGAGAGGAAAAGAATGGAAAGGGGAAAAAGAGAGGAGAGGAGACAGGAGGAGAGGAGATGTAAACAACGTGTCACAGTGTTTACATGTTCATGACATGTTCCATTCTCTTCTTCATACTGACTGTAAGCAGCGTGTCCTCCTTTCATCCACCTACATAACACTGTATATACACAGTATACAGCAGTGGTGGAAAAAGTACTGCATTTTTTTACTTAAGTAAAACTATGCAATGTAGACATACTCTGTTACAAGTTAAAGTCCGGAATAACAAATGTACTTGAGTAAAAGTAAAAAAAAAAATTGGTATGAAATTGTACTTAAATTACCAAAAGTAGAAAGTACTCATCGTTCAAAATGTATAAAAATCTTTTGAAAACAGCCGATCTACAAGCTCACAATGCGTCGCATCACGACGCATTGTGAGCTTGTAGATCGGCTATTTTCAAATGGCCGAAATGTACATAGGGCTGAAGTGGTTAATGTATGTTTTGTGATAATAATCAAAATCTACAAAGTAACTAGTAACTAGTAGCCAAGTATAGTAACTAAAACGTGCCTCTAAGATGTGGTGGAGTAGAAGTAAAAGTATAAGATGTGGTGGAGTAGAAGTACCACAAGGTTTTGTAATAATAATCAAAATCTACAAAGTAGTTTTCAAATAATTGTAGTGGAGTAAAAGTACAATAGTTGGATCTGAGATGTAGTGGAGTAGAAGTAAAAGTATTGGAAATTGGAAATACACAAGTAAAGTACAAATACCTCAAAATTGAACTTTAGTACAGTATACTTAAGTAAATGTACTTAGTTACTTTCCACCACTGCCTCTTTCACAACTGTAAACAAAGGCATAGATACCGCAGTGATTACCGAAGCGAGGTCCTCTCTGTGTGTGTGTGTGTGTGTGTGTGTGTGTGTGTGTGTGTGTGTGTGTGTGTGTGTGTGTGTGTGTGTGTGTGTGTGTGTGTGTGTGTGTGTGTGTGTGTGTGTGTGTGTGTGTGTGTGTGTGTGTGTGTGTCTGCTGACGTAGCGGATGGGTTTTCCATGCACACTCTGATGACTGGAGGTCATGTGGAGACAGACTGAAGCTTCTCTCTCTCTCTCTGTGGCTCATAGAGCCTGAAGCTTGTTACTGCAATCTGTAAGAAACCACTGGAAACTCATCTTCCAGATCTTCCACCAGCTGCTCTGTGAAAACAGAGCAGCTGGTGGTTTGTGTAAGAGCCAGTGGTGGAAAAAGTACTCAAATGTCTTACTTAACACATTGGGTGCCAAAACCGTATATATACAGGTTTTTTTTTTTTCAATTATTATTATTTTCTTTCCTCCATAGCAACAGGAGATATCATTTTTTGAAGATTTAGACTTGAATCCACTTCCTGGTTAACTTATGACTTCAAAAGCCTGTACCTTTTTTTTTTTTACAATGTTAATTTGACTATTTTCAACTGGCTGTAACTATGGAACGGATTACCGAATGTTTTTAATTCCCCCCCCCCCCCCCCCCCCGATTGTACGAGACCTCTATGTGTGTAAAATATTTTGTGACTACTTGAAAAAGGTTCAAAAATGGTTAAAAATCCAGGCACTCAATGTACATTTTTTTAATAAACCTCTGGCACCTCAAGTGTTAAGTAAAAGTATCAATACTGCAATTTAGAAGTACTCTGTTACAAGTAAAAGTCTGGAATTCAAAATGTACTTGAGTAGCAGTACAAAAGTATTGGTATCAAAATGTACTTAAAATACCAAAGGTACAAGAACTAAAATGTTTGAAAATATTTCTACACTGCAGTATTGATACTTTTACTTAAGTAAAACATTTGAGTACTGTTTCCACCACTGCTTTTAAGTATGTTGATAATGCATTATAGATATAGGGCTTTGTAATGATAGCCTGACCCCATGTGCACTGTGTGTTGTATGAGTGTTGCTGGTGCTTTGGAGTGAGGGTGCTA
This sequence comes from Gymnoscopelus microlampas, assembly GCF_963454915.1. Taxonomy (NCBI): domain Eukaryota; kingdom Metazoa; phylum Chordata; class Actinopteri; order Myctophiformes; family Myctophidae; genus Gymnoscopelus; species Gymnoscopelus microlampas. The sequence goes on along the minus strand of NC_139946.1, from coordinate 51,431,211 downwards.
ACGCAGTGGTTCTCAAACTTTTTCATGTCAAGGACCCCCAAATTGACACTTATTAGCCCGCGGACCCCCATTTGAAAAGATAAGCCAGGGACCCCCATAAGAGAAGATTTTTACAGCTCTAGCAGTGATTCTCAACCATTTTAATTTCAAGGACCCTCAGTTTGACATGCATTAGGCTGCGGATCCCCATTTAATGGCATTTATACCTCTGGGACCCCAATTCAATTTGTAAAATCAATGTTAATTTAACTCTGAGAGTGTACAAATG
>NC_139946.1:51418443-51425943 GCF_963454915.1 Gymnoscopelus microlampas | reverse complement strand
CTTCCACTTGGATCAAGTTTCTGTTCTCTTCCCCCCGAGAGCAGCAACCACAAGCCACACCATCAAGTTGGATTGTTTTTTTACAGCCAGCCCAGGAATAGGGTTTATTAGATTAAAGGAAGGGCACAAAGATTTAAAACACACACACACGATTTTGGTGGACTCAGCTGGACTTGGACATACAGTACAGCCCCTGGGAGCTGACAGGGTGAGGTGCGTGGGGGTCGGATGTGAGAGCGGGTGGTACCCCGTCCCGTCCCTTTTGAGAGTCGTATATGAGCTCCAACCAGAGGTCCAGAGGACCATGAGGAGAGGTGCTTCGCTCGGTGGCTACGGACACAGCCGGAGACACTCGTGTTTGGGGTGCGTTCACTATATAACCTGACGTTCTGTTCAGCGTGGTCTGTCTGTTTGAGGGGTTTTATTCTGAAACGTTCCTCTGCAACTTCACTTTTCTTTCTCACAGGTTTACAGGTGTAAAACAATCCAGTGGTGTATAGTGACTAAGTACATGTACTCAAGTACTGTAACATTTTAAGGTATTTTTTTTACTTTACTGGAGTATTTCCAATTTTCAATACTTTGACTTCTACTCCACTACATCTCAGAGGCAAATATTGTACTACAATTATTTGAAAACGTTACTTACTACTAGTTACTTTGCAGATATAAATGATTACATTGTAAAACATACATTAACCACTTTAGCCCTTTTTTATACAAAGGCTATTTGAAAATAGCCGATCCAAAAGCTCACAACGAGCTTGTAGATCTGCTACTTTCAAACATTTTAGTACTTTTACTTTTGGCACTTTAAGTACATTTTGATACCAATACTTTTGCACTTTTACTCAAGTACATTTTGAATTCCGGACTTTCACTTGTAACAGAGTGCTTCTACATTGCAGTATTGATACTTTTACTAAAACACAGTGAAATACTATACATTTTGTTGGGGTCCTTGACTTTAAAAAGTCAAAAATAGCAGATCTACAAGCTTGTTCATCTGCTATTTTTGAACTTTCTGAAAAATATTGAAAATATTTGATAAAAAAAGAAAAACATATCTTCTCTTATGGGGGTCCCTGGCACAAAACCTTTTCAGATGGGGGGTCCGCGGTCAAACACATATCAATTTGGGGGTCCTTGACTTGAAAAAACTTTGAGAACCACTGGTGTAAACGTGCATCAACCTGCGTGCAGACTAGTGTGATGTGGTCCTGAGTGTGTGTCTGTGTGTCACAGAGTGTAGTCACAGCGCGCTGTGTGTCATCGCTCGGCCTTCCTGAGCGACTGTTGTGGTGGGTGCAGTTTGTCAGTTTGTGGTCCGAACGTGAGTGAAGTTTTGCTCCTTTTGGTCTCTGCCAGGCAGCAAGAGGAAGCAGCTATATTGTGGACCACGTTTCATGCAACACATAAGTTCCTGTTTTGGTCGATGTCTACAGCAAGGGGTATTATCAATTGTGTGCATTGTAGCTGCCATGGCTTGGCTCCCTGGTCAAAATTCAAATGGAGTGTCCACTGTATTGATTGTTGTTAAAATCACAAAAACATGAAATTTAACCAGTGGTGCAAAAAGTACTCAAATGTTTTACTTAAGTAAAAGTATCAATACTGCATTATAGAAATACTTTGTTACAAGTAAAAGTCCAGAATAAAAAAATTACTTGAGTAAAAGTACAAAAGTATTGGCATCAAAATGTACTTAAAGTACCAAAAGTAAAAGTACTAAAATATTTGAAAATAGCAGATCTACAAGCTCACAACGCGTCGCATCGCGACACGTTGTGAGCTTATAGATCGGCTATTTTCAAATAGCCTAGGTATAAAATAGGGCTAAAGTGATTAAAGTATGTTTCATAAAATAATAATTTATATATGAAAAGTGGAGTAGAAGTAAAAGTATTGGAAATTGGAAATACTCAAGTAAAGTACAAATACCTCAAAATGTTACTTAAGTACAGTACTTAAGTAAATGTACTTACAGTAGTTACTTTCCACCACTGAATTTAACCCATTTCAATCCGGGAACGCATCTGTGTCACTTTAGATTACATTGAGTGCCGCGCTATGAGTTTGTAGATCTGCTATTTTTGAATAGCCAAAGAAATCTAAAATGCCAGAAATGCATTCCCCGATTGAATGGGTTATTGACCGATTTCACAATGTATTCCCCTAAAACACCTGTATCCCCCCCTATCCTGATCAAATACTGAGGTATTTGTACTTTACTTGAGTACACGTGTGCTTAGTTACATTCCACTACTGAGAATAATGTGGGGACCCCCCTGGGGGGGCCGTCCCACACCCCCAGTTTGGGAACCACTGCTCTAACCTATGAGCAGAGTGTGTGCTGGTCATTGATATGGATGCTGTCAGGTGAACAGTTTGGTCTGTTACTGGACATGATGACAGCTATAGGACTGATTTTATACTTGCCGCACCCAAAAAAAAAACAGCCGATCTACAAGCCCTCGACGCATCGCGGATGCGATGCGTCGAGGGCTTGTAGATCGGCTGTTTTTTGGTGCACGGCACCGGTGCGCGTCAGAGTGTAAATGAGCGTTTCAGTGGGAGTATCAGGCAGGTTGTGGGGAGGTCAGCTTTGTTTAGAGTTGTATGGTGCAGCTGTTGCTGTTCGTCTGGAACATGTTATGATATGAGCCTGTGTGTGTGTGTGTGTGTGTGTGTGTGTGTGTGTGTGTGTGTGTGTGTGTGTGTGTGTGTGTGTGTGCGTGTGCGTGTTCACCTCAGAGGACTGGCTACAACGTGTGTGTGTGTGTGTGTGTGTGTGTGTGCGCTCACCTCAGAGGACTGGCTACAACGTGTGTGTGTGTGTGTGCGTGTGCGTGTGCGTGCGTGCACACACCTCTGAGAACTGGCTACAACGTACTGTACGATTGTGTCACCTCTAGAATTTGTCATTATCTGTCATTACTTAGTGAACTGTGAAGCACTTTACTGCTCTGGTATGAGGGCCTGTTTCCCATTGAACACCCATCATGATGCAATATCACATGACATCATCATGATGATGCAATATCTCACATGACGTCAGCGTTAAACGGTGTAGGTTTCTGCTCCTGAACAGCAACAACAAAGACCTGTTTGTCAGCTTCTCAACGCTAAGAATGACTAATATGCTCTGTGCACAGTCAGCAGCCATATTGGAAGGAAATTGGGCCTCTTCCTTACTTCCTTCCTTCACAGGTGTTACCCAATGATACTAATGAAGGCTCTGTTCCATTCTGGTCAAACAGAGTCAGGGTGCTGATACTGTGCATGTTGGCTCACTGGAAACACTCTGCTACACCAGTGGGTCTCAAAGTGTGGTCCAGGGACCCTCAATGGAACCAAATGGACCCATTTGTACCAGACGCGTACGGCATTGGGGCCAACGAGGCCATGGCCCGGTCTGTGTGAACCCATGCTTGCCCCTGTGTAGGGGCAAGATCCACCAGGGGGAAAAAAAAACTAAAAATCAACATAACAACATTAGCGCAGCCCCTCACCCTTTAAGTCGCCTTTGTTTTCAAATGGGGCTCATTTGCATTCGGCCGAATTGTTAATGAGTGGCCATATGAAAACCAGTTTCGCCATCAAACCGGTTCTCCATTGCGCAGAGACGAGCACCTCTCCATTCAGAAATGTAATAGAAGAAGAACCGTCGTCCTGAAACACCCTGCCCCGCGTCTAAACCGGCGGCCTCGGTCCGCGAAAAAAATGGGGCAGTGTGTTTTGGGACGAGCGTTCAGTTTTCCACCCGGAATGGCTCGGTAATTCTCAATAGACTTATCAGCCGTTGTTGTGCGAACAACAACGGCTGGGGGGGGGGGGGGGGGGGGGGGTTAAGATTCTGGCCCGGTCAACGTTAGAATTCACCATACGCCAGTGATTTGTACACTCTCAGAGTTATGGGGGTCCTTGAAATGAAAAAGTTTGAGAACCACTGTGCTACACGAAATGGAACAAAGCCTTCATTAGCATCATTGGTAACACCTGTGAAGGAAGTAAGGAAGAGGCCCAATTTCCTTCCAATATGGCTGTGGTGCACAGAGCCTATTAAAAGTCATTCTCGGTACACAGAGAGAGACTGATTGACTGACTGTATTTCTTCTCTGGTTCAGACCTAGAGAGTAGAAATCAAATGACATCAAGTGAACTTGTTCCCGCGGGGTCAGCCTGCGCTCATGTCTCTAAAAGGACCCGCCCCCTTTTACACCAAAAATCATCATTGATAATCGTGATTGATAATCGTGATCGCAATATTCAGCAAAATATAACGGGGATTATCATTATAGTCATAACTGAGCAGCACTATGCTGCCTCTCCATGTCAGATTCAGAGACCATCAGGGCCCTTACCCTTACAGGTCTGTAACTCTGAGAGAATACAAATGGCACCAAATGGACCCTTACAGGTCTATAACTCTGAGAGTGTACAAATGGAACCAAATGGACCCTTACGTCTGAGAGTGTACAAATGGCACCAAATGGACCCTTATGTCTGAGAGTGTACAAATGGCACCAAATGGACCCTTACAGGTCTGTAACTCTGAGAGAGTACATTCGTACACTCTCAGAGTTAAATGCCCACAGAGGATCTTGTAGTGTAGGGAGAGATTATAAATGTAATATCAAAGTTAAATTCAATAGGTTGAAAATCCCAGGACCAGTAGGAAGTCCTGTAATGTTATAGTCTGTGTATACAGCCTGCAGTAACACAGAGTAGATGTGGAATGATAATGAATGCATAACAATAACAGAGGACCCCCAAAATAACCACACACACGCACACACACGCACACAAACACGCACACAACGCATGCACGCACACACTGGGAGAGCCTGGCCGCCAGTCTGGCTGCTCAGTCAGGACATGTGTCTCACTGTGTCCCATGGAGCACATTGAGCCTGGTTTGTAATTCCAAGTACGACCGTGCCGCACTCCCCCAAAATAGACTATCTCTGAGCTCACACTGCGTCACGTCGACAGGGGTATAACAAGCATTATCTTTTTTGTGATAACAGTGAGTGGTGCGTGTGTGTGTGTGTGTGTGTGCGTGTGTGTGTGTGTGTGTGTGTGTGTGTGTGTGTGGGTGCGTGCACGTGCGTGTGTGTGTGTGCGTGTGTGTGTGTGTGTGTGTGTGTGTGCGTGCATGTGTGCACGTGCGTGTGTGTGCATCTTCATTTTCCAAGCTTAGACAGCCCTCTGCTGGTCTGATGCTGTCTGCTCAGTGACAGGCTCCTCTGTGAAATAGCATTTTTGCTTTTGTTTTTCATCTACGTTTAATCTGTGTTTTAATCTGCGTTTATCCTCAGTAGAGCTGCTTCTGGATGACACAGAGAATGACCGTTAACACTTCTGCTATAATTCAACCACACATTGTAATGAGAGCTGCTTGATAGGACCGTTTTATTTGAGGGGGGGGGCAGGCTATATACGGCTGATGAGGAATGGATGTTAAATGTGATACTTTTGCAGCATTGAGTTGAGTGCGTTCTTATGATCTCAAGCAAAGATTTGAGTAAAACATTTTTGCTTTAAAAATATATATATATATTCAAAGATTTTCACAAAAGTTAACGATTGAAAAAATAGCGGATTTGAGCTTGTAGATCTGCTATTTTTTGCTGGCAGTGAAAAGGCAGTGAAAGCAGATCTGCTTGTAGATCTGCAGAATCTGTCTTGAGAGATTATGACCTTATCTGATCAGGTCATAGAAAAAGAATGCCCTTGTTGTCAGTGCAGGAATTGAGGAAGCTGCCAGCTTCCTCAATTCCTATAGCCAAGCCCAAACCTGTCACTGGGGGAATACTGTGCCCTTTTAACCACCATGTGGCTTTTGAACGCTTTCCAGTTGAGCGTTTTCCTTGTGAGCGAGTTAAAGATCACACAGGAACCACAGGGAACAACAGCACAAGCATTCTGTTGGACGTGTGAGGTCGGGTGACTGCTTTCTCTTCTGTTGTTTTTCTCTTGTGGTTTGTTCCTTTGCATGTCGTCTCTGTCTGGTGGAAAACCTTGTTATGTCCAAAACTGTTACTTTTCAGGATTCAAATTTGAAAGCATCAAAAGTAGCAGATCTACAAGCTCGAAACACGTCGCTTCGCACCGCGTTTCGAGCTTGTACATCTGCTACTTTTGATGCTTGTGTGTGACCCTGTAGTATGATCAAGAAGGGCGTTAATTTACGAAAAAACACAAAAAGTTAAGGTCATTACACACCGGCGAATATACGCAAAATTCGGATTCGTTCCGAATAATTAAAAGACGCTTTTTCGCTCCATGGAAGCTTGCATTGACTTTATAAGGTTTTTAAAAAAGCATATTATTCGCATAAAAAAGTCGCCCCCGGTGTGTAAGGAGCTTTAGAATACAGAGATAAGAGGTTTCTGCCTGACAACAACGATATACTACACTGTCTCCTCAGCCTAAGCACTGACTAAAGCATCCGTGTTCTGTGTGTGTGTGCGTGCGTGTGTACACGCGCGCTGAACCACAGTTGCTCTCCCCCCTGTTCTCATTCAATACAAAGGCAAATAATAATAATTTTGGGGTATTTTATTGTTGCTGTATATTTGCACATTATGTGAAATGTGTCCTAGTCTTCAACACATATGATGTAACAGTGCACAGCAGCAGATTCTCAGCGTTTCAGAGACACGCGTGGGTGTGTGTGAGAGGTGTGTCTGTGTGCTATGAGAACGTGGCTAACACATCTAACTGCCAACGTGTTTAGGTTCCGTTGATGGGCTTTTTAACAGGTTTAGTCAGTCAAAATCCTTAGGGCTTATATCTTTTAATCATTATCATCCATCATGTTTAACTAACTAGAGGTTCGGGCCGCCACAAGGCCGCCGATCCGACCGGATAGGTCAGGGGTCTTCAACGTTTTTTTCAGGCCAAGGACCCCTTAGCTGAGAGAGAGAGATGAAGCAGGGGACCCCCCACAGCATAATAGTGTATGAAATGATGTTGCAGATTCAACTTTTTCATAGATGTTATAGATAGATTCATAGACTAATGGCAGTCAACCACTTAAACCCTCAATACTTAGCAAACTTGTACTTGGTCTGCTCTTTTTTCCGCCTACACCAAACTTTCTTTGGCCGATAATAGCAGATCTACATGCGTGAGGCGTTGTGAGCTTGTAGATCAGCTATTTTCAGCTAATATTCCCCTCAGAAAATGTTGGGATTCAAGAGTGGTTCATGAAAATAAAAAGTTCCTATCACACAAGGATTTGCCCCCCCCCCCCCGTAGTAACTCTTGAGGACCCCCCTAGGGGTCCCGGACCCCATGTTGAAGACCCTCAGGATAGTTGTCTCAGCAGCATGCCACTTGTGCTTTTTGGCAAGGCACTGCTGGGTATCCTCCTCAGTCTCAGCAGCCTGACGTATGCTGCTGACGGCTTTGGGCCACGACGTCACTGCTGGGCTATTTCCTCACTGTCACTTCATGTCTGGTCTTGCCTGTCTCTGTTCTCAGCTGCTTGTC
>NC_139946.1:51408443-51413443 GCF_963454915.1 Gymnoscopelus microlampas | reverse complement strand
GCACACACACACACACACACACACACACACACACACACACACACACACACACACACACACACACACACACACACACACACACACACACACACACACACACACACACACACACATGATGTCTTTTTCAAGGAACTGTTGCCACATGTGTTCAACTGTCAGGGGGAGTCTTGCCTAGAAGAAGTGAGTCGAGCGCGTGTGCGTGCACACACACACACACACACACACACACACACACACACACACACACACACACACACACACACACACACACACACACACACACACACACACACACACACAGAGGGGAGCGTTTAGACAGAGGAGCCCACATGTCATACGACCACTTGAACTTGAATGAGAGCAGAGCAGTCTGTGTTCCATTCATGTATTAAGCGTGTTGTTGCTCATGTTTGGGAGGCGGCAGCGCAGAGAGAGAAGCCACATGGTCTTTTAGCTCGGCGGAAAAAACATTCAGTCCGGGGCGGCAAACCCTTCTCTGAGGCCAGAGACCACATGAGAAGGAGTTCAGCTCCACAGAGGAAATGACTTCTCCACCAGCGAGGAGGAGATTTGTTTCTGTCCTTCGACAGAGAGCAGGAATGTGGGGCAAAACTTCCTGAGGAGGATATTATTTTTTTTCCCTCCTCGTCGCCCCGCAAATATTTCCCAAGAAACCCTCTGTCACTTTGAACGGCGTGCGCGCGCGTCGTTGTTTCCCCCTCTCTCTGTGTTTGTCTTAACAACGATGCAGGGACCGGGGTGGGCTGAGGAGAGACACATGCGCTACGCGGAGAGGACGCACGCTAGCTGTCAGTGAACAGGACGGGAGAAGAGTTGAAGAAGAAATAAAGAAAGAAGAAGTCAGATCCTGAAGGAGGCTGCTGTGCCTCCACATGTTAGACAAGAAGCATTGTTTTCATGATGTCTACAATGGAATAGCTTTTTTTAACTTTTATTGCCTAGAAGAGTGCCTTGGCCCTTTTTTCTCCTTTTGTTTGATCTTTTGAGCTCGTTGGTTCCCTTACCAACGAGCACCTTTCGTCAGCACGTTTTCGGACGTCCGAGCACTCCCGACGTTTTCTTGTTTTTGTTTTGTTTCGGCTTTTTTTAGTTTTCTTAAAGAAGACGGAGCGCTGCTGTTCTCGGCAGGTTCTCAGAACTGTTCGAAAACGTTTTGACCGGTTGAACTCGTTTCTCTCGGTATCAGACCCAGGACCCATCTACTACATCATGCTTGGCTACTTGCCAAAGCGACTGCTGGTGAGGTAGACGGGCTGACCAGCCCCCAGCCACAGCTGCTTCAGTGTCTGGCTGGTGGCAGGAGGCTGGTGGCAGGAGGCTGGTGGCAGGAGGCTGGTGGCCGGTGTCCTCCCAGGCTTGAGCTCTTGGGGGACATAACGATGAGTCTGCCGACGAACTGCATGTTCCTGCCACCATCGCTGCAGGAGCGCGGCTGCAGGTTCCGTAACGGGAACGCGGGCGGAGGCGGCTCGCCCTGTGCCGTCAACAGGCCCATCGACATCGTGCAAAAACGCAGGCGGTAAAAACAAAAACAAACACACAAAACATCTTCTTACTCTCGCCCTCTTGTTTTACTGCGTGCCTAATGCACTGCCTCTCAACTGTTACATTCTCTCTACCTTCTCGCTGGTGTGATTATAGTGAACCTGGTGTCCATATTGTGTGCACGTCATAGATAAAACATTTCAAAATGGCAAAAAAAAAATTGCACAAAAAAAGTGCACAATGCATTATATTGTGCATTGTGAGCTTGTAGATCGGCTATTTTCGCTACTTTTTGAAATGGTGCTTAAGTGGTTTAAACTGTTCTCAAAGTGGGGTCCGGGGAACCCCAGGGGTCAACGACCCCTGGGGTTCCCCGGACCCCACTTTGAGAATCACTGATTTATAGTCCATGTGTTTTCCAAGTAGCTGAGGGAGAGATGGTGACGTACTGCAATGCTTCTCTAAGTGGGGACCCCCAGGGGTCCTTTAGGGGGGTTCCAGGGGATCCCCAGCTAAATTGTCTTTAGTTAAGAACCAAACGGATATGTAACTCTGAGAGGGTACACATTTGTGCACATGCTGTAGAGTTGCGGGGGTGCGTGACCTAATCTAAACACGACTTTCAAGGAATGGAAGCCTCTGACCCTCATTGGTGGAAATTGTCCATTGTTGTTTTCTAGGAATTGAGAGAGAAAATTAGATGAAGAATTCACACGTAGTTTGAAGGTCTTGAGGGCGATTTAAGCTTTTTTGATGCGATCACATTCAACGATTGCATGAGCTAATCCCTGAGCTAATCCCCCTCTGTTTTGTGTACATTGTAGATTCCCTGGCACTTTGTTAGATAATAGTCCCTGGTCTGTTTTATCTAGATTATTTTCAGTGTTTTTGGAGTTTACCTCAAAACCCCACGACACTGTGTGTGTGTGTGTGTGTGTGTGTGTGTGTGTGTGTGTGTGTGTGTGTGTGTGTGTGTGTGTGTGTGTGTGTGTGTGTGTGTGTGTGTGTGTGTGTGTGTGTGTGTGTGTTGACAGGCCATGTGTGTGACAGCAGAATCATATTCTTTTACATGTTATCACATTTATACTGACTGTTTTCCCTCACTCACTCTCTTGCTCTCTCACTCACTGACATGAGGAGGAGGGCAATATGCGCAAAATCTCTGCATGTGTGCGTATCTCTCCTTCGCTTATCTCAACAACCGACCGACCTATCGACTTCAATTGTGCCGTGTGTGTGTGTGGCCGAGGCCCAGAGGGAGTGTCTTATACCCGATGTGAAGTCTGTCAGATTGGCGGTATTGCATAATCAAAGGGGCATGTGTTTGGAATGGGAATCACACCACTGGTGTGATCCACTGGGTCCATTTGGTCTCACATTGTCTTCTCTCTCAAAATCACGTCGATCGGTCGATCGTCGATTAATCTCAAGATCCGTGGATCAGATAGGACAGATCTGCACACTCACTCATAGAGATCTCATGCATTTATAGATACTCTAGATGCCTAGATGAACCTTTTATTTCCCCAGATTTAAATGCAGAGCTTGTAACAGATACAAGCCCACAATGCATCGCAGATTGTTTCAACTGGATTGGAATTGGATCAATAGAACTAACATAGTATACTGAACTAAGTTGTTATTTAACACAATATCACAATTTGAGAGATTAACCCATTAAGGGATGAGAGATTAACCCATTAAATCCTGGAACGTATCTACAAATGTCTTCTAAATCCTAAAAGTTTTCTGGAAAAAAATATGTTTCCATATCAGTGGCTCTCAAACTTTTTCATGTCAAGCACCCCCCAAAATGATATGTATGTGGCCGCGGACCCCCCATCTGAAAACACTTTGTTCCAGGGACCCCCAGAAACAAAGATTTGAGTAAAAACATTTCACTTTAAAAAATATATATATATATTCATAGATTTGCACACATTTTCAAGATAAAAAACGCGCTACGAGCTTGTAGATCTGCTATTTTTTGAATGGCCAAAGAAACCTTAACATGACACAGTATATATGCGTATATACAGAATTATTTATGCGTATATGCTGTTCAATGCAGCCGGTGGACAAGCAGGGGAAGGTGGTCTTCTCGCTAAGTGGAGCTAGCTCTTCCGCGGCGGCGTGACGCGCGTCCCACTGCAGTTACTGCAACATCAAAGCCTTATTTATAATGTCAGGCCGTCTATAAAGCTGCAGCTTCAAAGCAGAAACAAGCGCTCTAATGGAGGCTGAGTCACATGTGCTCAATGTATGAGCACTGATGAGTCCACCACATGTCTCTAATAACACAGCAGCACATGGAAAAGTAACTCAAAGTATAACAGTAATACTGCGCTCAAGTACCATTTCGAGGCACTTGAGTATTATCGTTTTTCGATACTTTGTTACTTCTACTCCACTTCATCTCAAGTGTACTCTTTTTTTTTTTACTCCTCTACAATTATTTGACAACTTCAGTTACTTGGAAGATTTAGGTTATTATTGCAAAACATACGTTAACCAATAACCTGTTTTATGTCGGAAAATTGGCCGATCTACAAGTTCATTATTTATTTTAACAATTGAAAATACTCATAATCATGAGTAGAGTACCTTTACTTTGTTATTGTAAGTATATTTTGATGCCAATACTTGTGTGTGTGTTTTTGAATATTGGACATTTACTTGTAACAGAGTTCTTGTCTATATTGCAGTATTGCTACTTTTCCTGAAGTAAATGTGCGTACTGAGTACACCACATCTCTAATGACACAGTAAACTATAGAGGAAACTACAGCTACTGTAACTGTATAATCATCCAAATCTCCCTTTCATCCAGTGGTGGAAGACATTTTACTGTATATGATGTAGAAACGTCATTGTCGGGGGGAAACCTTGCACTGTACGTCCAACACTGTTACTTTTCCGAAAATGGAAAAAAAACAACTTGTTTTTCAATGCGTCCAATGTAGTTATTATTTAGCCTTAAAGGAGTTGTTCACCCAAAACATTTCTTATTTTCTATCAATTACACACCCCATGAAGCATTGAATTCATGGAGATGTTTTAGTTTTTGTCGCATGCCTAAGCCAATAATTTGATAACCGGCGGAAAGATGCCAATGTATCCGGTATGAGACTCAAAGGAGTCACTTTGAGTCTCATACCGGAAATACACCCGGTCATCAAATTATTGTCTCAAAACCAATTCATGGGGTGTGTAATTGATAGAAAATAAGTAATCTTTTGGGTGAACTACTCCTTTAGTTTATGAAAAAACATGTAAAGTTGAAATATGTAGATACAAGGTAGGTACAAGGTTTCTGCCCGACAGCGACAACGTACAGAACTGTATTAAAAATCTCATTGAGTACAAAAATTGGCATCAACACACAGTACCAAATGTACTGTAATTGTAAATGCACTCTTTATGCAGAATGATCCATTTCACCATCATATTATTGGATTGCACTTACTGTAGTAATGCATTAATGTGTTGGTAAA